>NW_028301547.1:23317500-23597500 GCF_042242905.1 Orbicella faveolata | reverse complement strand
ATTAAATCGAGATCTCTGATTTAGCTCTAAATACACAAGAAGCGAAGTACAAAACGACGTGCAATTATAATTAGCTTGCAATGACAATCTTTACTTTCGAGTTTTCGAGCCTCTGAATATGACGTTCATTTCCAATCGTTTTTAGCCAATTTGGGACATTGAAAAGAAATAATTTCGTTTAATTAATGAACGATTTATCGACTTAAACCAATATTTTTGTAACTTGTACCAGCAGAGCCTCATTCTGGACGAATGTGAAGAAATTACATTCTTTTGTTATATTTCCCAGACTAGTTGATATTAGCCGTTGCTGCTCTTAAAACCATCACCTTATCCCGAGCATACCTGTAAAACTGATCCACGAAATCTCTTTGTCTGCTCCTCGTCCGAATCGTATCCAGGCCATTCAGAGTCTCCGAAATGTGAGAGAAGACTGGGCTGCGACTTATGGACTCTAATCGTTTCAGTTCTCTGGAAGTCTTCAAGTAATACTTGGAGATGTAGAAGACTAACACAGTCAACGGAACAGAAGCAAATAGAAGCCAAGGATTTGCGACAGATGGCACGATGACGGATGTAAACAACAGCAATACCAACTGGATTGAAAACAGAAATCTTAGTGGCAACAGCTCGTCCATACAGCCCACATCTTTAGAAAATCGATTCAGGATTCGTCCCGCAGGATTCGAATCAAAGAACAGAACTGGTGCTTGTAAAATTGCCTCAACCATTTTGTCATGAAGACGCTCAGAACATCTTACACAAACCAAGAGGAATGCGTATGCACGAATGATTGCAAATATAATGGCTGCCCCTACAAGACAGCCATAAATAGTCAAGTTTGTCTTGTCCTGCTGTTCTGTTGGAAGTTTCTTGGTGAAAAACGACAGCCATACATCAGGAACCAATATAATTGCTGAAAAGAAGGGCAAAAAGTAGCCCGATTAGTAACTATTAATTAAAACCTTGTAAACAATTTCGGTCCAACAAAGTCAAGTGTAGATCGTCTTCGTTTGTATACATTGGCGAAAGCAAAAGATCTTGGAACTCTCGGGGGGCAGAGCACAAGCCTGGCACAGGAGGAAACAATGAATCGGCAATAAAACAGCACACGGGGAAGACTTGACATGATATCCATCCCAACTACGTAGAAATACTAGTACGTGGCGGTAGCAATCGACATAAACGCTTATTCTTAGAATCTTGGCGTTCCACGCTTAATACCGATGCTGTAAATGAGCGCCAGCCTCTCCCTAAGGGCTATTTGCCTTTTATTGTGCCCCTTAGGGATCAAAACATGTCGTAAACTCTTCTTTAATTATTCATCTAATTATTTCACTCTGACGAAGGCAAACAGAACGTTGCCGAAAATTTAGTTTACTTTTACATCATTTTATAGCTTTTTTGGGTCAGGTCCAACATTTCTTTAAGGTTTTAATCATGAACACTGACCGCCCTAACAATATTAACTACTAATTTTTGCAGTCCACCTTATTATCATATACAAAGACTGAACTCAGGCTGTGGGACCAGCAAAGCAGTGGATTTTGTTGATATCACGAAGTTACTGACAACTTCGTATGCTGAGTGCAAACAGCTAAAAATTGAGGTCAGAAAGTTAAAATTAGATTTTATTTACATTTTTAACAAGTAATGAAATTATTTTCCTCTTGCAATTTTGAAGACTGAAATAAGTACTTGGAATTTTTTCAAAGCCTATAAATTTTACTCTACCTACGGGCTCGTGCAATTAGTTTTAGTATTATAAATTTCACTTGTGCTTATTACTTCCAAACTGCAGTCGACATCATTTGATTTCCTATAGTATTTGCAGATTACAGTTTCAACGATTAGAAAAACCACAGTTTCTACGTTGCTTTAAAAATTCCAGAGTTGAAAAAGTCGTTGTAACCGCGCTGGGAATGGTCAACTTCTTTTGCTGCTACCTGCTGGGACGTTAAGGTTTAGAAAACTTAAGATCTTGATATCAGAACAACTTTGCCAGAGCTTACCTTGCGTGATTAAACAAAAACAAATCAATGCAATGATCGCGGAGGCAGTTACTCCACTTCTGAAGTAGTTCCAATATAGCTTAGTTGACACTACTCCGATTGTACGATCTTCTACAGAGATTTCCAAACCCTTGGCCTCACTGGGTAGTGAAGGTACCATTCTGTCACCTTCCCCTTTGATCTCCTCAACGGTACTGTTTTCTGAATTGTTATCATTTAGAACCTTTTGGTAGAGCGGATCAACAGTTTGATTTAAAATGCCTTTTTCTTTTAGGTCAGTGAATTTACCTTTTCCCAACACACGACCTTTGTACAACACAATCACTTGATGAGCTTCTTTCATGTGCAGTTCTTCATGAGTGGTCAACATTCGTGTTTTATTGCCCAGCAGGTCTTTGATGCACTTTTCAAAGATTTGTTGACCAACTTTAACATCTACCGCACTCAGAGGATCGTCCAACAAATAGAGATCTACATCGACGTACACTGCACGTGCTAAGCTTACTCTTGCCCGCTGGCCTCCACTCAGAACGACACCGCGTTCGCCAACAGCGGTTTGGTCGCCATTGGGAAACTGCTGGATATCTTCCATGAGGGCGCATGCTTTGATTATTCTGCTATACCTGTGTTCATCGTATGGCTGACCAAACAAAATGTTTTCTCTTAGAGTTCCAGAGAAGACCCAAGCTACTTGTGGCACATAGACAAAAGTCTCTGGGCAGGTTATTATTCCGCTTGTGTCAGAGATCTCACCAGCGATTGCTGAGAGAAGAGTAGATTTTCCACTGCCAACTGGTCCAGTCACTACCGTCAAACTTCCTGAAGTTGTAGTTAATTCGATATCTTGTAGGATAAATTCATCTTTTCTCTTGAATTCTTTGTACGTCAAATGCGATACACATAAAGCTGTTCGTGTGTCAGGATCCTTCAACGGAGTTTTATTTGTGTCTTGCGTACACTGTTCTTTAGAAATCGAAGGCTGATCAATCGAAAGTAGATTTTCTGACAAAAGAAAGTCTTGAATTCTACGCAGCGAAACATATGCGTCGTGTATCTCCAAGAAACCGTAGGCTAAGTAAAAACAAACGGCTAATCTTAGCATATTCAGAAAAGCAAGGAGCATAAAAGCATTAACTGGTGTGAGGGGTTGACCAGATAGCACAAGAGTAATGATTGACACCAAGGTGGCCACTGGTACTGAAGTGTACTCCAAGGCAGCAAGACTTGCTAGAATGGCACTCTTCTTACGGATGGTGTTTATCTCGCGTCTAAATTAAAGCAAAAACGGAGACTAAGTTAGAAACTAAGTTGCTAGAAAATATTGATAAAAACGAGAAAAACATTTACGAGTGTTGAAAATAATTAGTTTTGAGTTATTACGCTACACTATTGATTAAAAAAAAATTGCGCCATATTACATTAGTGACCATTTTGCATCCAATAAGAAAAAAAACCAAAACGAATCTTGACTCACTTGCACGCGTTGTACAGCGCTTCGCGTCAGCTACATGTAAATTACTTTTAGTTTCGACTGATGTAATGGACTGTCTGTGTCATTTGTGATTGGCCAGTGTGATTACTTACGACACTCAATTGTAAAGTGCTTTTATATGAACATTTCATACCGGAGCGATTAATGCCCTGACTGAATGGTGCAACATTAGAAACAACATTCCATGGAACTGTTAAATAATGACCGTTTACAGGTCGACGACAGCGTTTGGTCACCTACAATCACTGTATCGTGGTCCCACCGGTATCTAACAGCAGGATCAATGTTTGTCTTCCTACCTTCGTGTATTTTTTATCTTCTTTCGGTATTCATCCTCCCAGCCATGCGTCTTAATAGCGCGGATTCCAGAAACTACCTCTGTCATCAAGGAAATTCGCTGGTCAGATTCCGCTGCTGTGCGCAGGCGTAGTGCAGCACTAGCGGAAGACGTCTCAGCATAATATGGTAGAAGAAAACACAAAAAGATTACTCCCATAAGGGCTTGCCAGCCAATCAAATAAAAGAGCAGAAACGTTGCCACCACGATTATAAGCAAGGATGGGATTATTGGGCCAAACCAAAGGGCTGCCTCCTCCATTCGCTGTACATCATTTGATACAAGGTCAATCACGCCGCCTGTTGAAAATCTGGACAATGCACGCTTGCCGAGAATAAGCGTCTGAAAAACAAGAAAAGCTAAGTTAAATTGATTTACTTTTGCTAGAAGAAAATCTAAGTAACTAACGTCCACTTTCATTTTCAACATAATTCATCGGCAATTCATTCATTCATTCATTCATTCATTCATTCATTCATTCATTCATTCATTCATTCAGTCAGTCAGTCAGTCATTCAGTCATTCATTCAGTCAGTCAGTCATTAAGTCATTGATTCAGTCAGTCAGTCAGTCAGTCATTCAGTCAGCCATTCAGTCATTCAGTCAGTCAGTCAGTCAGTCATTCAGTCATTTAGTCAGTCATTCAGTCAATCATTCAGTCAGACAGTCAGACAGTCAGTCATTCAGTCAGTCAGTCAGTCAGTCATTCAGTCAGACAGTCAGTCATTCAGTCAGTCATTCAGTCATTCAGTCATTCAGTCAATCAGTCTTTCAGTCAGTCAGTCAGTCGGTTGGTTAGGTGGATCTGACTGCCTAAAAGTCACATTAAAAGAGCAGTCAGTCACGATATCTTGAGTTATTTTGCACACGTGCAAAATTACCTTTAAATTGAA
The DNA here is from genome assembly GCF_042242905.1 of Orbicella faveolata. Taxonomy (NCBI): domain Eukaryota; kingdom Metazoa; phylum Cnidaria; class Anthozoa; order Scleractinia; family Merulinidae; genus Orbicella; species Orbicella faveolata. The sequence continues at coordinate 23,592,766 of NW_028301547.1, read as the reverse complement.
GAAAACCTTAAAACTTTACAAAGATAGAAAAACACCAAGAGATAATAATAAACCATGAAGGAACAAGGATGGTTAAGGATGGAGAAGGTCAAAACGGATTGAAAACGAAGAACTTGCAATTGAAAAATTTAAGCTAAACTTTTCAGATGCGCAAACCGTGACGTAGCTCCTTTAAAGTACAAAGGAATTAATACTTTAATTAACACATACAACCGTTTCTCTTCAGTCTCTTATTGGGCTCACCTTTCGGTAAACTAGACCTTTTATGGCGCTACTGATTCTAATACCCTGTAGTTCACATTGGAAGGAAAAATGATGCATAGCGAAGCAACCAACCAAAGCATTAATACCCATAGCCACTGCTAATGCGCAACCGTAGAGAAGATTATTTTCTTGTTGTTCGCCTGAAATTAGTATGTTGATGAGATATCCGAGAAACAATGGCGAAAGAAGGCAGTAGATTGCGTACAAAACACCAATGAAAACCACAAAGAGTATTTCTTTAACAGAGAGCATCATAAGAATACTTTTCCAGAGTTTCGGCTTTTTCTCTTTTCCTTTGGAATTTGTTATCTCGTCGTTCCATTTTGTTTGGAGACGTTCTGTTACTGAAGAGGTAGTGTTCTCGTTTGAAAGAGGTAAAAAGTCATTTGCACCCAAAGCTCGTTCACTGCCTGTCTTGAAGACACTGTTCATCCATTGAAAGAGAAGAAGAGACACAAAGCTGACTTTTTCTACATCGTCATCGTTGGGGATTTTCTTGTAACCATTAGTTGCCATGACTCTAGATCAACAACCTAATAAAAATATTCACACACAGATTTTACACCATGAAAATACCCGTCCTGCGAAAAAAATGAAAATCACAATGACAGACTACGTAATGAAAAAAAGCAAATGGGAGCCAAATGTTTTTGGCTCCCACTTACTTCACTGTTATCGCTAAACAATGAAATGACTAACGAAGTAACAACTCGCTGCTGCAAATCAAAGATTGGGATGATGAAAAAAACAAAACAAAAAAAGAGCGATTGGCCATTTTCACACTACAGACGGATTATCAGTCTGCTACATTTTCCGTCTTGGTATGGGTCGTTTTCACACTAGAGACGGATAATTCGTCTAAGACGGGTTATCCGTCCAGCACGGATAATCCGTCTTAGTGTGAAAACGGAACGGTGTTCATTTTAGACGGATAATCCGTCCATTCTTATCCGTCCGATTATCCGTCTAAAATGAACACCGTTCCGTTTTCACACTAAGACGGATTATCCGTGCTGGACAGATTATCCGTCTCTAGTGTGAAAACGGCCATTAACTCATGAGTTGTCTCTTAATCTTGAAGCTCGATTTAGTTAGGACGGAATGATGTTTCTTTTGGTATAGTTTTATAATAGCCACCTGTTTCCAGAAAACTAAGACATTTTTTGGGTAGCTTTTGAGTTTATCATTTGTGTCCTCGCCAGTTCAACTGCAACAGACCAATTTCGATATACTCTGTATTAAAATTCAGCTTGATAGTAAGGCCGACAGAGTAAACAAAGAAGATGTCACATTTATTTAGCTTAGTGACAGAACATTAAATGGCTCTTAAATTTGAACAACAATTCTCATACATCCTAAGCCTCACATTCGTGTGAAAAATCCTTTGTCTGGAAACCTGAGTACGAGGCTAAGGAGGCACAAAGTATTGTTATTCTAATTTAGGCGCCATTTATGCAAAGAGTCTATAAAGTTGAAGGCGCGCTTTTACATAACGGATTGTTGACTGTTCTACTGTTTCACTGTACCTACATTATGTAAATTTCTCCCTTACAACTGGGTAATGTTAATGCCGATAGTTATTTTGGCGCGAAAGAGAATCTTACAGATTCGTCGCACAACTTTATAAACCTAACAGTTTACTTCGCCTTGCCGTAATTTTTTATTGTGCACAAATAACAAAGATGTCAGTGAAGTCACCTATTGTTGTTAATATGCCAACCACAGAATTATTGGTTTGTGAAACAAAGAATTCTTTTGTTTAACGTTCAATGTTTGTAGACAAATATCTTCATTATTAGATTTTGACAGTTGACGAGGGCTCAGCCGGGTAGTTAACCATAACGCATAGAAATCGAGAGCGAATGATCTAATTGTTTTAGTATAAATCTACTAGACCTTCAAAACTTTATCTAAATCTCTTTACAGACACTTCATAGACTCAAAGAAAGGTACGTGATAGAACGCAAGTAGATTTATACCAAAAAAGCATTTGTGCGGCTTAACTGAAATCATCACCATAATAATATATTTAGATAGGTAGTTATCACAGTTAGTTGACTCTCACGAACTACACTCGGTCGGCTTCTTCGTGTTTTCATCCAATAAAATACATCTCTTCTAACAAACATTCCGACCCGCATTTCTGAAACATTTCAGTAGCTCAGGGGTGGATCGGTGTATTTTTTTGTATTTTGCCTTGGAAAGCTTTCAACATCAATGGTTGGACGGCTTCACTGACAACTGACAAATGGTAAAAAATAACTGACCGGCTGACAAATACTCGAAAATTTAACTGACAACTGACATTTGTTGTCAGATCGGTTTACTGACAAAAGGCTTTAGCCATTGTTATTCGTTTGAAATTTATGGAAAATAACTTTTTCGGTTGAAATATTATTACTTTAACCTTTGTGGTTTAGTATTCATGCTGTTTAGGTTATTTCCAAACCAAAACCATAGGACACAAAGATCTATGGTAAACTTTGTCTTGGCTTATCGTTTTCACACAAACCCTAACATTGCTTGGTCAGTCAACGGTCAACAATCTTTTCAGTACTGATGCTATTTAGCATGTTTCGAGCGCGCCTCCAGCTTCATGCACTGTTTGATGATAATAATCATTTCATAAACAATTATTGGATGAGGTTTTTGTGATATCCAGAATAATCAAGGTCGAGGTAAGGGTTATCAGCCTCAGCCTTCGACTTCGGCTTACCGAGACCTTGATTATTCTGGATATCACAAACACCTCATCCAATAATTGAAAGAAAAAAATGGAAGTCGTGTTTTTGCTTCTTCACTGACGGCAAGCAACACAAAGCGCGCGAACTTGACATGATTACCCGTGACCTTGAGCGTCCTTGACATGATTATTGTATAATCTGCAGAGATGACGTCACAGGCGCTTTCGACCAATCAGAAAAGAGATAGTCAGTTCAATCTATAATAATTATAAAAATTATACCTATATTATGTTAATTTCTCTATTATACCCAACTGCCGTAATATTTATGCAGATAGTTATTTTCGCGCGAAGAGAATCTTACAGTTTCTTCGTATAACTTTAGAAAACCTATTATTTTGGTTCGCCTTGTCGTAATTTCTTCTTTAACCCAAATTCTATTGAACAATTAGATTATAAGCTCGAGATTTCTATCGCGTGATAATTAACGAGGATGCAGCCCGAGTCAACTATCACGCATAGAAATCGAAAGCAAATAATCAATACTTTACCAAAATCCTCTTTACAGACATTTCGAAAATGCAAAGAAGGTGCTGCCATTTTATTAACAACCGCACAGTGCTAGGCTACACATGTCTATAATAAAATATCTAGCTGGTAGATTTCTGATAGAACTAGTAGACTTATACTAAAAAGAACATAGTAAGGTTTAACACCATAATATTACAACTAGATGGGTAGTTACCACAGTCAGTTGACTCTCACGAACTACACTCTGTCGGCTTCTTTCTCGAAGGTATTAGCTCAATAGAGCTACTCTGATAATTCGAGTTGAAATAAAGTGTATATATGTATGTATGTCGGCTCCTTCGTGTTTTCATCCCATAAAATACATCTCCTCTCACAAATATTCCAATTCCGTATTTTTGAAACATTTCAGTACTCCGCGGATTGGCATAATCTTATGCGGGAAACGAAACAATAGTTTATGTTCTATGATAATGCACATCACGGACATGTGCCAGAAAAGCATAATCAGTCCAGACAAATTATGCGTCTGCTGTCTTGTGCGACTAGTCTGGAAACGGGTTAACATGTTCCCTAGTGGGGTGAAGGTGGACTGGTGCCTGGGGGGGGGGGTACACCTTTATATAAGCTGTATAGGTATGCGCGGCCCCAAAGGGTAGGGTTTTTCCGCCGTTTTGCAACCTCGTTCCCAGGGTCTTTTTCCCTGGCTTAAGGGTGGGGCGGGAGGGAAAAGACCCTGGGAACGAGGTCGATTTTGGCCATTTTGGTCTTAAGGTGGCCGAACACAGTTTTCAAGAGCCTATGCCTAATTCACCACTACTTTTAAGCTATTTATGCTTTGGCGCCCGTTTTTTGCAAGCGTCAAGGTTAACCACAGAAGGGTTTATTATCGCATTTTGGCTAAGGTGTGTGCTGTTGCCATGGCAACGGGGCTGGTTAAAAACAAGGCTTAAAAAATGGTTTTTGTTTATTTAAAAAAAATCCAGTCGTTAGATTTTTTTCATCATTTGCCCACTACGAATTGACATTAAATCCCTTCTGTCAACACTGTTCTAATAACATTTTGACATAGGCGATTTTCGTAATTCGCCGTTAACCGTTTTCACTGCATGTTCTGTATTATTAAAAATTCCCTATGTCAAATTTCAAATTTTTTGCGATAAATCATTCACGTGATTTCTGAACTATTTTTTTGCCAAATTTCTTGAAATTCTAACGACTGGATCGTTAGAAATCGGCATGTTTCTGCAAAAACAATCGGTCTCAATTTTTCGAGCAACTGCGCATGTGCTGCATTTAACTGGGTTCTTTCGGTAACAAAGAAAAAGCTGAGAATTGCTGGGTTCTTTGCGTCGCTACCTTTTCTAACATATCTTTGTAATAAAAGGCTAAAGCCATCAATATACTGCGTTCAATAATAGAGAAAAATAGCGCAGATAGTGCGGGTGTTGAGTAAATAAAATGATCGCTCTGTTGACGGCATGTTTGTTTTTGCAATCCTTGTGCGCGCGCTGAATTGCATCAGGAAAAGCGCGCGCGAAAACTGTGTTCGGCCACCTTAAATACACCGAATGCAAATATGACGGACTACTCGGTCGGCGCCCGGGACGAGTCGCATGAGAGCGAGGCTAGTCAGGCTTTGATGTTTTGTTTTGACAATCCTCCCCACAAAAGTCTTGCTTCATCGTTGATCTAGTCTGTTTTATTCAGCCGTGGCTACGAGCTGCTGTGTTTCAGAACGGCACGAGAAGGGATATAAATTTTCCACCGTTCGCCTCTTAAGCTCAGGGAAAACAGTGGATCAAAATTATGCAATTCGTTGAGACAAAGGAAAGGAGTTCATGATCGCCACAGGAAATAAAGTTTGTTCGCTACATTTCACATTAGAAAATCTTAGAAAAATCGTTTAAATGACGAGCTTATGTGGTGTCTGGTGGTGCTCCAACACGATTTACACTCTAGTTTTGAATTGGGTCAGGAGCCATAATCGGGGACGGAGACCGTAAGTCTTGGGATCCGCGCACAACCTATGATATGGGACAATTTTTAGAACAAATTGCGCCACCATGACGACATATATCCGCGCGGATCCACGCACATGTCGGGGGTTCTCGCGTGGATGTTGTGGGCCAAAAGCATCAAGCATTTCCCCGCGCTACATCCGCAAAAATCCTTGCAGCGTGTACGCGCGTGTACCGCACGCGATGGCACAATTTGTTCCGAAAAATAGAAAAATAATTAATTGTCCCATATCATAGGGACAGTCCCAATACTAGAAATAGCGCGCGCTTGCGGTCTCCGTCCCCGATAATGGCTCCTGATTGGGTATGTTTCTTGGAAGACGCTACTTTTTCATCATTATCAATAAGAACGTCAACAAAAGCCCTTCATAACTTACGTTTAGGGTAACTGTGCCAGCCGCAACGGTCGTAAATAGGGTATTGAATTTTTGGCCAGGTCATAAATAGGGTAGCAAAAATTGCAGATTTTGGTCATAAATAGCGTTTTGGGAAGTGGGCCGCACACCCTCACCCAACGTTTCTGGGAGTGCCCCCCGGGGACTGGTGATGGTAGCGGAGCCGAGGGCCGATCTTGCAAGATCTCTCTTCTTTCCCCCAGCCCGCACTGATCCGCGTTCACTTCGTTTCGCTCGCTGACTCTTTTTTGCCTCATACTTCATCCTCATAACACCGCGGTAAAAATATTAAGCCAATTGAGCGATTAAGCGATTTTTCCCAGGACGCGTAGTTGAAATTTGAAAACCAGGCGTGTACCGGACTCCTCAAATGTCTTCTCAAATATCTTTTGGGTTTGACTTTTGGAGCTAGTGTTCCTTAGATATATGCACACCTTTGGTACGGTCCGTTGGGTTCTTCTGTATGGAATCCATGACTAAGAAAGTTTTAACAAAGGGCACGAAAGGAAATATACACTTTCAATTCAAAAAGTCTTGATTTGGCCGTGGGCCATTGTATCATTCTCTATTTTCCAATTGCCCATAATTCACTCTGTTTGCCTCCCAAATTTTGCATAAACTATTGTTGTGAAATGCTCTTGGGAGGTCTGCATATTCCCAAGAGCATTTCACAACAACAGTTTATGCAAAAGTTGGGGGGCAGACAGAGTGAATTATGGACAATTGGAAAATAGAGAATTAAGAAATCTCTGAAAGTTTGAAACAAAAAGATTCCTATCCTATGATTAGCCTTCCATAATATTAAAACATCACGGATACTTACCTTGTCTGGTTATTGCCCTGTCTTAAAAGTTTTGCATTCTACATAACTTAAAAAGTTAAAGGACGCGGATGAATTTTCAGGTCTGTATTGCTAGAAATGATCCATCTATAACTTGGTTACGCCAGGGGTATATTCAAATTTACTCGTGCTGCAACTGAACGAACTAGAAATGAACTGATAATCCAATGCGAGAAGAACTTGCCAATTCCCTACCCAGTCTCAAGGTTAACAGGAATGATCGAAAATATTACAATAGTTGGGTCCCAGGGCTATAGGAAAGAAAAAGTAAAAATGCCAGACACTTACACCGTTTGTCGAGAATTCCGCCCTGGGATCGCTCGCAAGTTAAAAGGTAAAATATCCGAAAACTGAACAATTCAACATTACGCTACGTCGCATTACGCCGTGCAAAGTACATTTCTAACCATGAACGTTCTTCACACCTTATGAGAAAACTGTTTACGTTCTATGACATTGCATGCATGGTTTAAATCAACTAAAGAAACTGAGAGACTGAGATCTTCACACTTCGCCAAGTAAAGAAACTTCAAGTTATTAGTTTCTTTACGTGGCCGGTTTTTTTCCCCACTGTTTCACTGAATGAAACAATGAGAAAACAAACTGGCCACAGCAGTCTTACTAAATGATATCTTGCCGCAGACGGCACTACCCAGATTTTATCGGTTACCTTGAGTTCTCCAAGCTTCTCTAAAACTGAGAAAATCCTGGCTTCCCCATTGCTCAGGCCTTTTCATGATGCTAAAAACTCCTCTTAATGCATACGCTTTTAAAATAAGAATGGCTGAAACACGAAAGAAAAAACAGAAACACGCAGATTTGTGTTTCATAAAAATGCATTGAAGAATGCTTTCTTATTGTGGTGCTACGCGTTGCCATACCTAGTGATATGTGCATTTAAAGTTCGTTCATGTGTGACATGAGCGAATTTGAATACATCCCAGGGGTAACAGAGTAGAGATGGATCATTATATTTGTCAGTGCAGTTGTAATTTTCAAATTTATCTAGAATGCAAAAATTGCTTCGCCATCAGTTTAAGACAGGACAATAACCAGGCAAGTTTAGTATCCGTGATGTTTTTACATCAGTGGAAGGCTGATCACGGAAATCTTTTGTTTTAAACTTTAGGAGATTGCTTTTAAGCAATTATTAAAATAATTATTCACTGACGCAAATCAAGACCTCGTTGTTTGAACTGACAGACTGTAATTTCGTTGTTTGAATTGACCCTGAATTGTAAAACTTTCCAAGTAAACTTAAATCTGAGTTGAGATCTGTTTCAATCGTCCCCTTCCCCACACATTTTCTTCTGGATACCGTATAGAAGAACCCAACGGACCGTAATAAAGCTGTGCTTGTATTAAAATACTTAATTAAGTTTTGTTGTTGTTGCTGTTGCTATTGTCCAAACCAGGAGCCATACTCGGGGATCGACGGAGACCGTAAGTCTTGGGATCCGCGCGCACCTATGATATGGGATAATAGGGCCATTTATACGAGGAAAATAAGCCGCGGATTACACAAGCCGCGGCTTAAATAAGACGCGAACTTTTACCGTATAAATGTTCCATTTTAACCAGTTCACGTCTTACACAAGCCGTGCATAACATAGGCCGCGGCTTGTGTAAGACGACGTTTTTGAGCTAGGCCTAAATAAGCCGCGGCTTATATAAGACGCGAAACCACTCGTATAAATGGTATCGCGGCTTGTTTGCAGCTTACGTAAGACGCGGGAAAAGACGCCGTAAACTTGCCGTAAACAAAGATAAGTGAATTTTATTCAAATGACGCGAACATTGTCAATAGCGTTTCTCGCTTTTTGATTGGCTACTTAAAAAAGTCCATGAAATCTCATTGGTTAAGAAGTTGACAGTTTGACAGCAGAAAGTTGAACTTGAAAGCTTGTATAAATTAAAATTTAAATCCGTCTGTACTCTTATTGATGATACAAATGAGCCAATCAGCGCGCGAGAAATAAGACAGTTATTGTAAAAAAATTAGATTGAATTACATCGATAACCATATTTGGAAGAAAGTTCAAGGTTTCGGAAAGAAAGATCGTTTTCATCTAGCTCTTGGTCATCGTGTCGGTAATTCTAAGGCTGATAATAAAAAAAAATTGATATCACGATATAAAACTAATTTCAAGATAATTTAACAATCAAATAGGGTATCATTTACAAAGTTTGTATTATCATTTATTGAATAACAGTTTTTGGAGCCTTTTCCTCTCGTGACAGTACTATTATACTAAACATAAGGACTTTCGCAAACTCTTTTGTTAACTGATCTATTGTTTGTTTTTTTTTATTAAAGCTAATACTGACCACATTCAGACGTATATGTTAAAAAATAGGCGTTCCGTCCCTAATAAGCTCCTAACTCTTGAATAAGCGCCTTCCCTTGAACTAACAAAAGTAAATTAGCACTGGAGGTTCATATTGGCGACACCCTCAGAGCGAATGCCAGCCAACATCCCAAGATGGCATTAACTTAGGCTCCGAAGGGAAGGAGGAAGCGTATTTGGGTATCCCATACTGGGGATACCCAAAACACTAGGGATTTGGGTACGGGGGTACCCAAAACGCGGGGATACCCAAATCACTGTGACACCGGCCATTTTGGTTTAGCACAGCAACATCAAGGGGTAATATGGTTTTTTTTAACGCGTAGCGTCGCATAAAACTGTTTTGGATTTCTCCACAAGTTACTGTTTCCAGAGCCTCACAATGTTTTCTGTCTAGATGGAGTGTTGGAATGTCAGTTATCAGTTAAATTTTCGGCGATTTCTCAGCTATCAATGAACAGCTCAGCCCATCTCTCAGTTATCACGGTAACCTTTTTTCTCGGGGCCTGGGACCAAACGACAAGAATAGTATGAGGGAATCTGGACCGAGTTTGTTTGGCGGGGACTTCAATCATGGCGTCTACCAGTCAGATGTAGGAAGTGAAATGTTTATCCGCAGAGAAAAAAAAGAACTAGTCTCGGAAAATTCACCTCCACTGATGTAGGCAGCTTCGATATTCTTGTTCTAACTATGGTGAAAATTTTCCGCCTTTTGTCTGGACTAGACACCAACATTTTCAAAGAAGAATACTTGTGACATCTTGGGTAGTTGTGGTCGTCTGACAGACAACTCGTGCATAATGTCAGATGGTAGAAGAAAAATTAGTTACCCCAGAGGTTCGGCTGTTGCTTCAGAAATACGAAGATCATGGAGTTGGCGAAGAAGAGAAGGGCTGGTAAGTTGAATATGCATTTCTAAAGTGCAGTTGATATTTGAAAACTGTCTTATCTAATCGCTGGCCCCCTGCCTTCCAAGAAACATAAAAGCTCAGGCCTAAGAGATTTTCAGTGTCAAACGTTCTTCAGCACTTCAAAATTGTAGTTATACTTTCTGAGAAACGCAATAACACGGTCAAGTCGGTCTATGCAAAACTTTTTGCAGTGTGAAGGAGAAATAGACAATGAAAATCGTTCAGCGTAAAGTATATGCGGACTATTGTTTTCCCCTTAAGTGTATCTTACAAAATGAAGTATTGGAGAACTGCGGACACTGGTCTGCAGTTTACATTTTATGTTGCCCACATGAAAACTAGAGCTTGCTTGTGCATTAAGCTTGTTTCACTTCTTAATGTCATGCAGCTACTTAAGGTCGTTCCTCAGAAATAGAACCTGCACTGAGATTTTTGTCAAACTTTGCCTATTGACTGTTTATATTATAGGAACTTAAATTTGGAAATAAAATTGAGGGGTCTCCATGTTTGTTTAGGAGCAACAGCACCTTGTTTATACCATATAAATCCTTACAATAGCACCATGATTATAGTCTTAATTGCTTGCTAAATTCACGTTTCAGACGATTGTTTCTTGCTCAACACTGGGAATGGGCCCATAGTTATTTTACATAGAGAAATTTATTACTCAATTCAACACAACAGAAAAAAATGATAGGTCACCGTACTCGTTTTCGAGAAGATGACGATTTACCTCTATTGTGAGGTCCAGCCACAAAGAAAAAGCCATCAATTTTTAATGCACACGCGCTAATCATACGTGAAATAATGTGCAGTAGGGATGTGCGATGCAATACTGGGGAATGACCTTAAAAGGAAAAACAACTTTAATATTGTTGTGGTTTTAGATACAAATTTAGCTTTTATTTCAGTTGAGCCTGCAATAACACTTAACACACAATAACTACAATTACCCCGGCCTGTTGCCTTGTTGTATGTCAAGCTGCTGAGAATTGCAGTAACAGTTATTGTTTTATAGCTGGAATTTTGTACCCAATAGTGCATGTCCTAATTGGCTACTTTGAGGTCACGTGACATTTAAGAATAAAACTGTCACCATGCTCGTTTAAGAGAAACTGAGCATTTATTTCCCAGTCAAGCTTAATTTGAAGTGAATCTCTTGATGTCGTTATTTGATTTTGATTTTAATTTTTAATTAACATGTGTAGGGTGAGAGTGAAGGTGAAATTGACATGGACACACTGGAGGTTCTTTGTCAAGTTCAGGAAGTAAGTGCTGTCATTTTATTTTATATACATATCAGATCTGGTTTAAATTTCTATTGGTCATTGTCTCAGACTCATTAGGCATGATTTAACCATGATCATAAAATAAAAGAAAATAAAAATCAAACTGTTTTTTTACAAGGCCAAAACTTTAATTTAAACTACAATATAACCCTTAGTTCTCTTGAAAGAACAGTCAAATCACAAAATAAGATCTGGACTTACTGGCATACAAGAATAAAAACAATAATAGTCCAGAAAATTACATAGTATTATTGAGAGTCTGAATACAAAATGTTATGGACATGAATGCTTGAAAACTGGTTAAATTACACTACATATGTGTGTGATTTCATTTACCAGTTCATATAGGTTGCAGAATTCATTCCTCTTGAAGTACCCTAGTCAGCCTCTGCCAAACAAAAACAATAATAGTCCAGAATTTAATAACATAGTATCATTGAGAGTGTGAATAAAAAATGTCATGGATATGAATGCTTGGATGAGAAAGTGACCTACATCTAGCCTTTTCGGTTTTTTAAATTATTTTTTTTTCGCCTTTCCTTTTTCTCCTTTTCTTATCTTTATGTTGCAGTGATTGACCTTCTACTGGGCTTGCTTCCAGTTCAATAACTTCTGAGAAAGTATAATCAAGATGGGCAATTTTTGCCATGCAATAGCTAAGTGTAGTTGCAGGAAATTCTGCTGAGAGTTTTTCACTCAAATTTCTGAGCATTTTTGTACATATAATTATTTCACGCTCCATTGAGCCGATCACTCTGATCTGGGTATAATTGGAAAGATCTTTTCCTCCTACAGAACTTCAGTACAGGTGATGCCAATTTTGGTCAAAGGTGATGATGTCAGAAGTAGAACAAGGGCCGACGCTCTTCATGGCCAGTTATGGGCGGTACGGGAGTCAATGGGTTAAGAACCAGTGAGATGTTATCCCTCAGAGAGTGCGAACTTTGAATCACCCCATACTGTGCTCTCTACATACCATTAGTTTTAGTTCAGTCATTCAACATTGTTTAGGGAGAGGGAGAAGAAACAAAAAATGTACAGAGAAGCCGACTATTTTGAACTCTCAAGAGAAAAGAAAAAATTGTTAGTTCGAGATTTCAATAATCACTGACAAAATAATTTTTAAGCAGTGTCATCCTAAATTGCTTGGAGTGGGTGTTGGGAATAGTGGCATATAAGCATTGATACAAAATAGTTACAATACATTGTTGACAAACATAATATTGTTGTTTTCAAGAGATCAGATGGTGGATCACTTGGGCTCAGTTCCCAGGAGGCATTTAAAAGACTTTTTGATGCCATCCGTGAGGAGTTAACAGCTTTCACAGCAGCTAATAGTGTCACCTGGAGAAAGGATCTGTGGAGTGCGCTGAGTGTTAATCATTACTTGCCGATTAGCTTCATCAGTCTTGCATTTCTAATTTTTGAGTTCTTGGTGATGATTTTGTCATATGCCTTGGCTGGTACAACAAGGAAGTAAGTCTCTACACCCTAAGGTCCAGACTTTACCAGAATTTAATACGATTATAAGTTTGGTGACTAACTTTTGCAACTTGCAATTGTTGTTACAATTGGTGTTACAGGAGCCTTCTGCAACTGGCAGTTAAGAGACCCTGTAATTCCTCTTTTCCTTCATTATTGATGACAACATTGTTATTAAATGAAATCATAAATTGTTAGTTTTTATTGTTATTATACATGTAATGTAAATTATCTCAGCCCTGTGTTATTCCCTTGGTTTCTTATGACTTTGATAACTTCCCTCACCCATGAAAACCTCAAGGTCAATATTATTATAATATACAGTACTGGCAGAAGGGTATAATCCTGGGTTATATACTTCTGATACTGGTGTTTGTTCAGTAATATCTTTAATTTGATCAACAGTCAAGTCTTTTTGCAATCCCCCAGTATCACATTGCTCATGTGACACACACAAATATGTTTATGTCCAATTTACTTTAAAGTGACATATTGTAGGGAGATTGGCAAAATAGGATATTATTAAGGGGTATGCATTTGGACGGTTGGTTATCTCTAAGGTGAAGCTAAATGGGAAACATTTCCTTGCAACTTGTTGAAAAAAAAATCAGGAAAACCAAGAATTGCAAATCAAGTCAAACTGATTTCTAGTCCATTTACATCTCAGTTCAAAATCTACTCAGCCCCAATATTACTTCAGTTCTAATCTTGAAGTCATCTAAACTCAAAACTCATCTTTTTTTACTTTTTAATTGCACATTTTTAATTATTAAGATTAGTACAGCTCATTTTGGCGAATTGTACAGCACCTAGAGCAGGCATGGATAAGCGCTATATAAATATTTATTTATTTTTTATTATTATTATTATTATTATTATTATTATTATTATTATTATCATCTTATGTCACTTTAGCTGAGACAATAATTTCCATGGGTGGCTGTTAACTAATGGGTGCATTTTGTCTCCAGCTCCAGTCTGCCACTGATTGAAGGGATCATTGTGTTACTGTTGACAGTTGTCAATCTTACCTTGTGTGCTCGAGAGGAGAGACTGAGAAGAACAGAGATGGTCAGAAGTGCCCAGGATCTGTTGAGCAACTGTGATGGTGAGCAAAAATCTCTCTTGTTGAAGACTTCAATATTATTATTATTCCTTGCAGGTACCTCAACAGGTTCAATTTTCAAATGCATGCGAGGAACTTTAATTAACATTTATCTGTTGTCCTTCAAGAACTTTGAAAATTTTATTTTAACACTGAACAGCTCACCCACTGCAATCATAATCAAACAGTACTGTACATGTACTTGATGCTGTTTTCCAATAACCTGAACTTAGTTTAATAGCCTTCACTCCCACAAGTCTCCTAGCTGGTTGCTCTGTGGTGGAGCATCTGGACTAGTATCCAAAAGGTTTTAGTTTCGACTCCTAAATGAAGAATACAGAATTCTTTCTCCGAGGATGCCTGTGTCACTGACAGAAAAATCTTCTTCTCAATTGCTCTTTAATGATACAAAGATGGTAAATGTTCTAAATTTTGTTCAATAGTTGACTGAGTCCCAACAGGAGTTAAACACTTAACCTTCTGCACTGAGTGTTGTAATGTACTAAGGATTTTGGTGAGGATTATGCGTATTACTAAAACTAGCCTGCAACTGTAGCCCAGGGCCAGGTTATTTGAAAGCTGGCTTATGCCAACCCAGGATTAAAAGTTAACCATAGTGTTAATTTTTCCTGTCTAAAAATGTTCTTTTACTGCTTGTGTCCTGTGTATTGAGATTATCCAAACTCAAAACTGAAGGACAAACAATTTAAACAGAAAACCTCATGGAAAAGTTACAAAACTGAAATCAAAATTCTTGCTAACCTGGGTTAGCTTAATTGGGCTTTGAACAACTCGTCCAAGAAGGTCTGTTGTATAGATAGGAGGGTTCATGTTATTGCTTGGTGAGCACTCAAGATCATGTACCAATTCCCAAAGGTCTTACCTTAACTTTAATGCAAATGATGCAAAATATGTGTAAAAATGCAGACAAGCTGACACATTTTGTAATTAAAGCTGCTTTATGATCCATGCAGTTTACAGACTGTTAGACTGCTTCTGGTTCATACAAATACATTGTCCAATAATTGCATCTCATTAACTTTATTGATTGTTTGTACAGTTCATAAAAGCAGTTTTAGGTCCTTGATCTACAGATGATTGTTGACTTCCTTATCTGTAGCTTGTTGCAGCTGGATGCCATCAGATTACGTCGATCCCTGCACCCCTCCCTCACCGTCCATCTCGCTGGTGCACGCCTACAGAGATAGTGAACTGGTCAGTGTTCCATGCAATCTTCTTGTTCAGGGTGATGTTGTGATACTAGGACCAGGTCATCAGGCACCTGCACAAGTGCAACAGGTAAACACTGACCTTTCTAGCTTTGTCTGTAATAGGAAAACTTGAATTCCTGTGCAAGGTTCAGAAAGCCTGTACTGCAGTGCACATTGCTAGGTTTGTACAACTTGTTTTACAAGAGGACTACAAAGTACATAAAGTTGTATACTAGAACATTGTACACTGTGTAAATGTGCTAATGGTACATTGTAGCTGTGCCAAGGGCAATATTATTGCTTCAAGTCATGCTGTGTAATGTGATGATTTTGCCTATAACACGGTGTGTTATCTAAGACAAGTGTATGAAGGATTGTAATATTGCAACACTCCAGTTAGCATAGAACACTCCAATAGAACATTTAGTGAATAGCTAGAATTGTTGCTATTCCCCTTTAGGTTTTGGCTAGACAACACAAACCAGATTTGGCTTGGATTAGTTACTGTATATGCTTGCATTGTGATTTAAATTTGGCTCGGGTTAAAACTTTTAAAACCAACTGGTGTGACCTTTATATTCCTTTATTTCATTTCCATGTTTCTAATCTACATGTAAATTGAACCACGACATTCATGTATAGTAATTAAGTGTTACCAGCTGTTAATAATTAAATATGATAAATTTCTTTAAATTCTTTTTCATAGTAATTTGTTTCTTGTTAAGCTTGTATGTACTAATATTAAATTTCTTTGTTATATACTCGTAACTCAATAAGTTTCCTTTCATAATTATAACAAGCTTTCCTCAGAATTACCAAGCAAAGGATCTTTACATGTTCTTGAAGAGGGTCAGGTTTTTCATCCCATAACACAAACTACATCTGGTAAGTTTAATGATTCAGCTATGGAAGCTCAGTATCTTTGATGATAAGTACTCGACGGCTGCCTTACAGGAAAGCAGTAAGTGTTGATGTTTCTCAAGAAGTGTGAAGGGAAGCAAAACTCAATATCTCCTCAGGGTCTGTCACCTCGTTATACCTCTAAACTGATATAAAATATTCTTGTTAATGCAAAGTTCAATCACCATCCAGGGCAGGAAAAAAAATTGAAATCCACTGGTCCAGTGAGCCAGTACATTTCGGTTTTCAGTTGCTCCCACTAAAATGTTACTTGGCCAATAGGTGCACAATGTTCATGCCTCATCAATTACATCATTTACTTGGTAATTGCTTTTGATTTTATTGGAAATTATCACTAACAAGACTACTGAGGCTAATTTCACTTGCCCACTGGACAACCAAACTTCCACTGTCACTTGCCCAAGAGCAAAATTTACTTGCCCCGGGCAATCAGACCTGGTCTTTTTCCTGCCCTGCCATCTGTCTGGTCAATGAAACATGCTCGGAAATTTGCTGAGGTCAAGATGCATGACCTGCTGACATGTTAGTCAAGGGCTCAAGCTGCTGTTGTGCAACTGAATTTAAGCTGTATGGGCCTTTTTTTAAAAAAATATATAGATATAAAAAGGTTTTTAACTATACAATAGCTTTATCATTGAACTGCATGTAACTGTTGAAGTGTCAAAATTGTCAAGGCTACCTTTGCAAAATAATGTGTCTGCAAAGTAAAACACAACCTTATGAAATAATCGTTCATGTTTTTATGTTACTTCCCAGCTGAGAGTAGCAAAGGAACTGGCATACAATCATCCCAGCCTCACCCACGAGAGAAGTTCCTTGTTACAGAAACACCTTTTAAACTAAGTCTAAGGTACAATTAGTAACAAACCAGTAACATGTGACAACATTTAATGTACTAATGTATGATAAATGAGTTTTACACTACTGGATGAACTAGAAGAACTCTGAATTATCAGAATTACAGATTTGTAATGGCTGCAAAGAAAAGAACTTACAGGGATTTCGGTAATGTCTGGGTTTATCACAACCCCTTCAATTTAATCTATATGTATGTATTGTTAATAAATTTATTAGTTCTGAGTTGAAGGCAGGAGAAACATCCAATTGGCACTCACTAACCACACCTGATTTCTGTCAGTCCTTCCATCAACCTTATAAAATACCAGCTACAAGCCTGGGCAGAGTAAGTAGATAAACAATTGAAAAATACCTTATGTATATATTTTCCTGTTATATTAGCTAAAATCCAAATTGTTGCTAAATGAATGATGGTATTCCCTCTCTCCTTTTGTAATGTTGTTTTGGGTAACACAAGAATTGTATGCATTATGTATTGGTTTTCAGACCAAAACAACACCAATCTCATCATCTTTTAGTGATGAAATAATGCAGAAATTTTCAACACAGTTGAAATTCAGTCTCTAAAAAGAAGTCTACACACCCTCTTTCTTGTCTTTCCCATGCCCCCACCCTCCAGTATTTTGGCTTGTCCTTATCCCCCAAGGTAAAAATTGTGCCTGCAATCTAGATGAACTCAAGACAAGACAACATAGAGGGTGTGTGGGCACACTTTTAATGTGTAGCACAGGTATATTGCAGTAGATGTAGTCAGAGTTGATTTCTTTAATCTTTTGACAGAAAAATTTTGGAAAACTCTTTGAAGAGGCCAATAAGCATTGTTGGAAATGAAATGCATTACATTACTAGCACTATTATAGACAAGAAACTACTCTTTGTAATTTTGGTAAGTTTCCTTGTATGTTTGTTTAGTTTTTGTTATACGATAATGCGGCAAAGTAGACAGACATCTTGTTGAATGCTCAGATCCTGCTCCTGTATTAAAATAATAACAAAAACGTCTTAGAATCAAGCTGTAAATTTTTTTGAGTTAACGA
Source organism: Orbicella faveolata (assembly GCF_042242905.1). Taxonomy (NCBI): domain Eukaryota; kingdom Metazoa; phylum Cnidaria; class Anthozoa; order Scleractinia; family Merulinidae; genus Orbicella; species Orbicella faveolata. Next base: position 23,574,872 of record NW_028301547.1, on the reverse strand, counting down.
CATGTTAATAATTTTTATTTTATTAAATAGTAATTTTTGTTGCTTTTTCATGTAACCATTACATGAACATGTTAGGTACTGGTAAAATATTAATTACTATTATTAATAATAAGGACTGTATGTATGAAAATGTTCTTTCACACTTTAGAAGTGAGGTACTTGCTTTGATTTATATTCACTTGGATTGCACAACTCCTAAAGGCCCAAAAATCACACCAAATGAACCACCCAAAACAGAAAAGAGTGCTAAGGAAGATAGAAGAGTAGAAAGAAAACAAAGTACTGACATTCCTTTGAATTTTTATGTCCTTGACTTAAGTATCTTGGAGTAAAAAATGCTTACACCAAAACGTTCTTTAACACAGTTTTCATAAATCCATACATATATTTGATAAATTTGATAGTTGGTCTACCTCATACATCCTTACTATTCTGTTTTATACTAACATTGTTTAATTGTATGTCTTTTTTAAGGTGTCTTCTTTTACAGTTAATATTCTGAGAACAATTTTCCTTAAAAATGACTCTGGCCATTGGAGTGAAATGATTCTTTTACTGCAGGTGAGTCTTAGCAAGTGAAATCGAGAGATTGTCTCATCAGCATGGGTGGGTGGGTGGGTGGGTCATGGTTGTGGGTTGTGGGTCTTGTGTGAAGATAATGCAAGATTTTATCACATGTTCAAATGATCCAGATGACGAACAGTGCATTATTTTGTTCCTGTCAGCATGATATAAATCAAATGGTGAGGCTATTTTTTTGTCTGAATGAAAATAATCGGAAAAGTGTGACATCATTGTATCACTTGGATAGTCTGCATTTAATATGGTGAATACCTTTATTACTTCTTGGTTCACATTCCTTTACAGGGATATGCCGTGTTGCCACTCCTTCCAATTTCTTTTCCAATTGTCTGGATTTGTTTAAATCTTTATGGAACAGCAAGAATCAAAGTCTTATTCACTTTTTTAAAAGAAAAAGAAAAGGTAAGGGCAGCTTTCTGGAGATTTTGGCACCAAAATTCTTGATGATACATTGCTGTAAAATTTTAGAAGACTGAGTGCTTGAAGAAATAAAAATTGCTTGGCTTCCAAGAATTTATTGATTAGTCATTGATCAGCTTGATATACATGTAATTATAGAGGAATTACACAAGGGCACAAAAATATGGATTTTACCGGTGTTTTTGAGATGTAGAAACACTATTTTATGAATGAGCAGAGCAAGTGAGTAAAATATTGTTTTTTACACAATAGAATCAAATCCATATCTTCAAGCTACTGTGTAATTTTCTTTTTTATTATTATATAGAATGGCTTATTAGACTTTTTGTCATTTTTAGCTTACAATATAAAGCATGATGTCATAAGCATGTACTGGTACTCTCAGAACTGACATTTAAAGTTCTGCTGGATTGGATTTTCTTCAAATGAAAAAACTTTTAAATATAGTAATGTTTCTCAATTGCTTAAAATAAGAAGTAAACTTGACAGGCAAATACTCTGATGAAGGTAGCATGTCATCCACTCAATGGGTAAAGCCTTACAAGCAAAAATGGCAAATGCTAGTAAAATATTTAACTGTTTTTTTTTTCTAATGTTAGCCAACAAATGAGATATCTCTGCAAGAAGTGTTCCATTGCTTTTGGAAAAATTTACTGGGAGATCCATCAAGTTTACCAAGAACAGCTAACCTTTTAGAAATCCTTGGAAGTGTTACCGTGAGTGTTTCCATTGTTTTTTCTCTAACTATAAATACTACAACTGTAATATAGTCAGACTACTACTATAATATAGTCAGACCTTTTTAAGTCAACATTGCAACTTTATGTACTTTACTTTCGGAGTGTTGTTGAAAGTTTGCAAGTTCTCTTCTCAAACTCATAAAAATAGTTCATCAAGTTTAAATAAGTAATAATAACAAGGTTTATATTAAACTATAAAAGAAAGACTTGGAAAGGTGACTGATTTTGACCACTTTTCCAAACACCTGGTCCGGGATGTCCGAAAGGCGGATAACAATATCCACCAGATAAATCATTATCCAGTGGATAACGTGGTCTGTTTTGCTAACATTTACCCAATGGATAGCAATTTATCTGATGGATAACGTTATCCAGCCTTCTAACAACTGGGGCCAGGCGGTTTGTCAAAGATACTTCCCTGCATGTTCTATTTTCAACTCTCTTCTCGGTCACTGTTTGGAAATGTGGTCAAACATGATTTGAACTGTTGTAAACTCAAAGTGGCCAATCTTGTTCTACCTTATATTTCCTGACTTATGTAATCTATTAATTACATTTGGCCTCTGCAGAACCTTCCTTGAGTGGCCACCACCTTAATGAAATGACCATGCATGAAGCTTTTAGAGGTCAAATTTTCTCTTGCACAGACCAGTTACCACAGACTAGAAAAACTTGGTAGTCATGAGTGTCCCTTGTATTCAGCCCCACTGCCTATTGGATGCTTCAATGATTTAAATTCCATTGGAGAGAGATTTCATTGAAATAGTTCTTTTTAACTTAAGGTGTGGTGTTGTGTGGACAAAGAAGGGATACTCTCACTACCCAATCCCTGTGCAGAGAAGGTGTTCTTCCTAAAGAGTCGAAAGCAAAGATTAAAGGAAGAGTTAGCTGGTCAGGTGAAGGAGAGAAAAGAGAGTGTCTGCACTTGGACAAGTGAAACAAGCAGAGTGTCGTCAAGTCAGGATGGCCAAGAATCGATATCTGATGATGAGGATGATGATGATGATGATATTTCTGCATCTGTTGATGACTCAGAATCTGTTGGTAAGATTTATTATTCACCTGCTGGAAGCATCGTTGCCAAAGACCAAGTAGTGCCTAAAAAGAAGCCTATAGCAAGGCTGTGGTCTAAAATTATGAGGAGCCCAAAGGTTCCTGAAATCCTGGTTGCCCAGCACTTAAGCTTATATGAAAAAAGTATTCTAAGTTTTCCAGTTGTCCAAAGGCAAAAGTTAGTCACCTGTGGCGGCCAGGTGTCCCTAGAGAACAGCCCTGCCTTTAGAGACTACAGACAAGAAATATTCAGTTCAGGTCCTATTTGCATACTGGATGTAAAAATGAATTGTGTTTAATTTTTTTCATTTTTCCCTTTTCTCTCCTGGATTTTAGAAGACAATTGGAATAACTGTTTTAAAGGTCACAGAGAAGTGTTAAATTTGTCCTCTGATCCTGAGGTGTGTTTAAAGTAGGCTAAGTAAATGGGCATCTCTTGATAATCAGTATCTTTAAATAAATATAGTTTCCCTGCCTGGGAGAGGTTCAACCCCAAAAAATTGATGCTGACGATCTGAATGTTTCCCTAGTTGATATGCTGCATCCAGCCAAAAGATAAGCAGGTTTATGATATGGCTAGCTCTCCGAACCGAATCCTGCACTGTGACTAGCTACCTTAGTGGGGAAATAAGGGCTTAGGGTTAGGGTTAGGGTTATGCCGTGTAATACATCCTTTATCGACCAGGCTTATTTGGTGGCTGGACACTGGCCTTGTTCTTTTCTAGCGTGTTAATGGACTTAAACTATGTCTTGGTCCATCACCCAGTTATCTTGACCTTACACATGGCCATAACTAATCTATACACCTGTCTAGGACCTGCTACAAATACCTGTGAGGGGGTGACAGTGTTTTGGGAAGACTGGATAAATTGTTGATATTCATGTGAAAAATCACATGGATAATCAAACAGAGAGGATAACTGAAGTTTTCCTGAAAGAATTTTTGTTAAGTAAAAGTGAAAGGAGTTAAGCATAGCCACTCATACATTCATTTCTGTTGTTTGAGATATAGCTGTAGTTATATGAAGTGGTTTACTTAGTTTTGAAGTGTTGGAATATATATATTTTTTAAATGGTTTTTTATTTATATTTTCTGATTGCTTTTGTCATATTCATTGCCATAACAACTTAAGTTTCAAACAAAGGAGAATAAAAATTAAACACTTCAAATCAAAATCTGGTTTAAATTATAGCTTCTGCAACTTCTTTTGAATTGTAGAGTCAGTTTGGGCTGAGATTTGATGATGTGAGATGGCAGAGTCATATCAACTCACTCAAACCCCTGGTAAGTCCCTTGCATTATGTGGAAGTGTTGCTCACAAAACATAATATTTATGGCCAGCAAGCTTCATGCTTGGACCATAAATCAATAAAAAATTAAACATAGTTTATATGTATCTATAGTACTCTATGTAGTAATGATAACACCAGATGTAATATTACATTTAATATTATCATTACCACATACTGTAGATACATATCAACTATGTTTAATTTTTTATTGATTTATGGTCCAAGCATGAAGTTAGCTTACTGGTCGTAAATATTATTGATAGGAAAAAATGATGATCCATATCTCTCATTATGGATACAAGATGTTTATCATATCTCTCACCCTGGAAAGAGGAAAACATCAAGTGCACAGGAGGTGGCTTGGTGTATTGGTCATAAGTTGACCAGTACACCAAGCTATTTTCCCTATCAATAAACTGATAGGAAAAAACAAAATCCATGTCCTGGGGTGGATCTAAGGGTGGTTTGGGGGTTGGGTTGAACCCCTAAATTAAAAAAAGTGAGACATTACAATATGCCGGCTTACTGAAATCCCATTTCCATGAACCTCAATTTTACAAATTTGCCAGGGAAAGATGCCTCCAGAAAAAACCACCTTTGGCGGCCCATAATTATATCTCAAACCCCCTTCTATAAGATCTGGTATCTACCCCAGATATCTTACAGTATGGATTTAAGATGTTTATCATATCTCTCAGCCTTGAAAGACGAAAACAGCAAGTGCACAGGAAGTGGCTTGGTGTAATATAGAACATTGCACATGAAATTAACCAATCACAGCACACATACTGCCTGGAAGATATAGTAATACATGGTATCATTTGCCAGTGTACTGTTTTTGGTTAAAGAAATATTTATCCTGAGCAAATATCAAGGAGAAACATTGATAATGATTATGACCTTTTTTCTTTCTTCCAGGGCCTAAATATCCTACTTAATTCATGTTGCAAATCTCCTGTGAGATGTCTACGGTTTGCTGACCACACTGGTCTTCTGTCCCTTTCATACAATTCAGTTCCTTTGCCTTCTTACAGAAGGTATTCTTTTGTTAAAATAATAATGATTATATATCTTTTGTTCAAATGTGGGGTATATTTATTGTTGGGGTATATATTTAGTTCTTAAATTGTGCTAACTGGGGAAAGTGTAAATCACTAAACAAAATAATGCAATTACAACTCCTAACTGTTGGAAGGCTTACCAGTTGGCTTTTTTACAAAACTTGGCTAAGAAGTTGAATTGTGGTTATCCAAGATCAAATCTAGTTAAACAAGGACAGAGAATTTCATCTAGGGGCCTCCAGATTTCTAGTGCAATGTCCTACATTCATTTTCTTTGTTTCTTTACATGTATAATGCATAAAACAGGTGTTTTCTTTTGGTTTTGTTACCTTGTGACTTTCTAGATGCCTTTGCCTTCTTGGCAAAGAAATAGGGTTCATGGAACGTGCACTACAGCTCTTCAACAAACAAAAGTACATCTTTGCTGTGCAGTCACCTATTGTAAGTAGAGTCTTGTAGCTTGTTGTATAGCAGAAATGTTAGGAGGTAAAGGAAACATTTGCTGTCCTGCCAAAGTGACCCACACAGCCAGAGCTTGTCTCAGTTTCCTCAACACTCAGTGACTAGCAGTATTGGACAGGATGCTAATTTATTGCAGATATCCCCTTTCCCTAATGTTTTGTTAGGTCACCAAACAGTTTGCCAGTACCGTACCCAATTACATTTCTGGGTGGGGAGGTGCCCTCATGACGATAAGAGGAAAGTGTCAAGTCCAAAAATGCAACACATTGACCCTGTCCAACATGTAAATATGACTGACTTGATTCAAAGTGCAAGTGCCAAACAATAGGCCACTGCATCTCTCATAATTATACCAAAAAATGATTCAACAACAGCAACAACAACAACATCTTTTTTTTCTCAATACAATAACAAACGTTAGGTTTTTGAATTAGCCTCCAGCCCACTTATGTCTTTTTGTAGGACAGGAGGGACAAAGAATGAATTTACAGTTCACATTTGATTGACTAATTTCAACGCGTATTGCTCTGACAGTAAATAATGTTTTATTGTTTTTGAAAAAGCAAATATGCTATGATCTTTGAAATGGGTTGTTGAGTTGTGGTTAGTTGTGTTTTGTTGTGCTTATTTGTTCTTAGTTGTGCATAATTGTGCTTAGTTGTGCTTAGTTGCCTTCAACTAATGTTTTCGAGAGTTGTTTTTGTCAATGATGTAGGAATAGTTATAGTCTGCTGGAAATTTCCTATAACTTTGTAAGAATTATTGCTTTCTATTTTTCTCTTACAGAACTCCACTTTCAGAGTTCCCATTCACTCTCACTCATTCTTATCCATTTCAAAAGAAAAGCCAATACCAAACATGATCTGCCTTATTACCAAGGAGGAGCACTCTGGTAGGTTGCTGTAGTAATGAATGGATAAATATATAACTTATCATAAACTTTGTCTTTTAATTTCAAGTACAGAGACTATGATTAACAAGAATCTGGGGCCAGATGAACGATGCTCCCCTAAGCATTGTATCTTAACTGTAGCCTTTTGTATGCAAACATTACTTAGAGGGTCTAACATAGGCTTTTTCATCTCCTGCATCCCACCACTATTTTTGCCTCAATCATGCCATTGCACTCCAGTCTGAATGTTTATCGCAATCTTACCTTGTTAGAGTTTGCAGTTGTCCATGTGACGTCTGTAATGTGTGGCTTTCTGTTTTCCTGCATCTCGCCATCAATTTTAAAACTGTTCCACACCCTGCCTGCCAAAATGAGCAAATCCTGCTCCCATAGAAGCATTTTCATCCCGCATTCCGCCTCCCTTTTCGGCTTATCCCACATCCCACCAAACCTATGTTGGACCCTCTACTTACGAGATGTCTTAATCAAAAAATCACACAAGACGAGCTAAAGTTATCCTTTAAACATACAATATTGGCATGATGATTTTTCTATTTCCTGTAGGTTCTTTTCAACTCCTTACCCAGGGATCAGCAGATATCGTTCTTGATGCCTGTAGTGATTTCTGGGATGGATCCAGTCTCTGCCCTGTGACTGCATTTGAGAGGTGAATGCGCTTTATAACTTGACAGATCTGTAAGTTATTGCTAGCTCGGAGGAACCCAATAGGCAATATAAACATCTAATTGTGTTAATAGGGTGGTCATAAGGAAAGCAGGTTTTCACTGAATCTGAAAGTAATTACCAGTTGGCCTGCTGAAATTTCTGTTACTATCAGCATTATCAAGACATTCTTCTCTATAACTTTGACTACTGCCAAGGCTGTTTATATCTCAGTTACCAATAACATTCATTCTCAGGACTATCCTCACCTTAACTATAAAAGTTCAACAAAGTACCTTTTCTGGGTTAAAATCTCTCTTGCTCACTCATCCTCCTTACCCCCAGAGAGGCACTAAGTTACAACTCTTGTATACCATCCACAGTAAAACACGGAACCTAGTGTACAACATATTTAGAAAGTAAACAATAGTGTAAGATGACCTGTCAATTCTCTTATGTGTATAAGTATTCATTATGATATTGTTTGGTTTGTCCTTGATTTCAGGAAGAAAGTCCTTGACTTCTATCAGAGAAACAGTATGTCAGCACATTGTGTTGCTTTTGCTTATCGTCCAGTCAGTGAGGTAGGCAAATGACATCTGTATAAACTTGAAAATGCTTATGGACTTAAGATTGCTGAATACTGTTTATGATCGTCAAGTAATTATGGTGTTAATACAGAGAAACTTAAAACATTAAAGTTTGAAACCATGTTCAATCACCTCATGCAGGGATTAGTATTTTATCACTGATGATAAGCTCTTCCCTGTCATTGATATGCTTGAACATTGTATAAAAGGTCTTAGCGCACAAGATATTGTAAATAGACCAATTTTAGTGTATTAAAATTCAGCCTAACACAACAGACCTCAGCACAAGGCTTTGGGGAATAAACCCCACAAACTCTGTAGTTATTCCCCAGAGCCTCGTACTGGGATCTGTTGTTTTAAGCTGAATTTTAAAATGATTTCAGCAGAGCATTCGAGCAATAATGGCAAAAATTAAGTTACCAAAAAAACCTAATGGCATGGTAATATTTTGAATACAGTTAAGAAGAACTTATCAAGACTTTAGCTCTCAAGGTGATCCCGTGAGAGAAAATTGAACTTGAAGTTATCCATATTTCAATTAAAACAGACATTTCATGTTGGTTAAAAACACAATACTGTAACACACGCTCTAAGCATTCTTACGAGGTCTGACATTAACCTTCTCGAGAATGCTTGAGAATTTAATCGCGGGGTCACTTAAATAAATGAACTAAAGTGAGTTGTTTCAAGTAGTATTCCAAAAGTTACCGTGCTATGAGTAGATTTTTAGTAAATATTTTTTGCACTTATTGCTCGAACTTTGAGCAGAATCCGTCTTAATATATTGAAATAGGTCTATTGTATGCGAACTTAAATAAGTGGCTGACATATAGTATAGTGGTTGGTACATCTACTCTAGGTGATAGGGTGTAGTTACCTCCTTGGACATTTTATTTAATGTTAAGCTCTCACAGTACATTAAGGTAATGAAATTTTTGCTTTATTATCTTTGCTACCTTTCTGCTGGACAAAATTCATGTGGATGAAATGGTTGAATGGATCTGGACAGTATCATTATTTGCTAACATCCCAGCAGTGGAATATTTAATTAGCACAACACTAACTTGGCCTCAAATGTGACTGACTGTCATTATCATGATCTGTTTACATGCTTCCTGGGGGAAAATAAACATTTACATCTGTTGTGTGGACAAGCATAGTCATAGTCATTTTAAATCATTAATCATTTTGTGGTTTATTGATCTTGGTTGATTATTGGTTGAATTTATTAATAAGAGTGGAACCTGAATGTTGGGATTTGTGGGATTTAATAAGCTTCCACAGACTTGGCATACATTACAGCACATGGAGTTTGATGGGCTGAAATGTAATGGTGTTGTAGTGATGTGATTGCAAATGAATTAGTGCAGCTATGTAGAGTGGGGTGAAATTTTAGCTTTTTGTATTTTTTGTATCCTGCTATGACCCCTTACAACTAATGCAAAAAAATTTAACTAGCTGCAACCTGTGCCTGATGTAAATTTACTTTGTAAATGGTCATTGACACAACTGTATAAAGTAAAAATGTCTTATTCAACTATTGAAAAGAGTTACCTTAATTGTCCTTGTTTTAGCAGATACCAGAAGAAAATAGTGAAGATGTGTATTTAGAGTTACCCTCTTCATCTCAGTGGATTGGTAGTGAGAGTGATGAAGTAGAAAGGTTTATGAACATTTTTGTGAATCTCAACTGAAAAGCAGTTTAAGTTCCAAAGTATACTTCATGGTTATCTAACTGATCCTGGAGATTTAAGTTGATTTCTTTGTAAGTGGATGGAGAGAGAGCTCAATATAGAGTCTACAGAAGAAGATTTCTTTACATGTTCATCTGGAATATGAATTATCAATGAAGAATGATAACTTCAAGCAAGTTATATTTCTAAACTAACACAATGCTTTATTTTAAAAAGTCCAACCCCACAATGATATCATAATTTCCCATCCATCTTTGCAAAATTAAGCATGGGAATGATGGTCCAAGAGACATTTAAATTCTTAATAACACAAGTTTTGCACCCAGTAATCAAAAAAGGATTATCGACTTCAATTTACTTAAACCATTAACCCAAACAACAACTTGTGATTTGATGAAACAAAACTTTAGCCAAGATTCCCTTTCACTATGTTGAACTTGAAAAGGATATTTATCAGTCAGTTTCACAAGATACTTGCAAAGAAAGATTCCTGAATTCTCCTGACAGAAGTCAAGCCTATGACCTTCTTCACACTAATCAGATGCTCCATCACTGATGCTCCACCACAGCAAACTCAAACTTTATAAGAATTAATAAAAAAGTTGACCAACTGCTAGGAGTTACTAGCTATCAACTAAGAAGTATTGGAAATGCTGCTAGCTGCCACTAATACTATGGATGATGCCACATGGCTTTGAACAGAGTTTGCTTTTACCAAATGAGCACCACACTTACATGTTTTCAAACAATATGCCTCTTTTCATTGCAGTGTCTCTGAAATTTCAGAAGAAGAAACAGACAACCTAGGCAGGGATGATGCTTTTGTAAGTAACATGCCTTCTGTTTTTTGTTACCAGTCTGTTGACCAGCGTCAGCTTATAGACTTTCCTTGTTTTGGATATCTCAGTACAAAGTATGGCATCCAAGCATGGAAGATATTTTATCTTATTTAAAACTGAATCATTAGATAATGCAATTTGAGAGTTTTCATTGGCATAGCCATCATGGGTTATGAGCCGTTATACCATGCTTCACAAATATGGTAAGCGTATGCATGACTTTTTTGGGCATTATAGTATTTATTTTGTTTTAGTTTTCTTTATTTTGGGGGCGTTTTAAATAAAACAATTATACCACTTGTGCTTGTTGGATATGAGATCATTATAGGCTATCCAGCATCTCATATCCAATGCACCCTTTTGGAATGATTGTTAAATATACCCATATGTTGCAAAATAATAATAATATTAATAATACTAATGCTAATGCTAATACTAATACTAATACTAATACTAATACTTAACAATTAGACCCATAGTCAGCAAGGACTACGGGTCAATAGCCAGCAAGGGCTATGGGTCAATAGCCCATGAGGCGAAGCTGAATGGGCTATAGACCTGTGGCCCTTGAGGGCGAAGGGTGTAATTGTTTTAATATCACCCAACTAGTTGGACAGAAAAGGCAATAATAAAGTTAGCAAATGCAAGTTGAAGAAATATTTATTTGGGAATGAGACGAAAGAAAGCATCACGCTCGATTGCGCCAATTTCGCCACTCAAGGGCTATTACTAATAGTCCTCTAGTAGCGTGGCCAATCGAAATGCAGGATTTGTATTAGTCCACTAGTTGGGTGCTAATAATACTTATACTTGTACTATCACTAACACTGACACTAACACTAATAATAATAATAATAATAATAATAATAATAATAATAATAATAATAATAACTTTATAAGGCCCATTAAATCTAGAAGCTCTACTGAATGGTCCCTATCACAGGCTTGTATTTCAGCTGCTGGACAGCAGTGAAGGTGTCTGTCAGTAAGTCATATTGCTCATCTTGCTAGCAATAGGAAGCTTTAGAGGAGGGTTGCAGTCATCTGTGTTGAAGCCAAATGATGATGAGATCTTTTTACACATATATGTAGATGGACAGTATGAATGCATATTTAATTTATAAGTTGTTCACGTTGTACAGGCACTGTGTTGACACTGACATTTTGTTTCAAGAAAGTTAATATAGTAAGGTAAAATATATTTTAAGGTGTATCTGAGCCATTTAATATTCTGACCAGTATATAGTGCTACTAGACATGTTTGATATGTTGTTTTAACTATAGAACGTCACCGATGAGCCTCTTCATACAGATGTGGATGCAGCATCACTATTAGACAAAGTGAACATAGCTGAAAATGTAGACGGCTATCAAAGGTACTTTTAGTATCAAAGTTTGCTTTCATAGTTTGTAACTACAGCAGCTCAAACTGTAAACAGTGGTTAACTTAGTTTCTAGCTTCAGGGTCTTGAAAAAGTCCTCTTGAGCTTTCTTAATAATATTATTTTTGACCCTGGAGTAGATGCAGGCAGATCCATACAACTCATTATGCAGCTGTATGAATCTTACACTATTCATGCCAGGTTCCATTCTCCTGTACCATTTTTCCTTGGCTTCCTCTTATAAATATCTTTTCACATTCATAATTTCTTCTTTCCCCTTGAAATCTGTGTGCCAATTTATGCATGGAAACTGCACAGTAGTAGCCCCTTTGCCTCACCTTGCTCTGTCCCCTGCTAGCTGGCCTCTGCAGTCGATTCCATATGAAGCTGAAACTTCACTTGTATTGTCGTGTTATTTTAGCCTCAGTCTTCCTCTTAATATTTTAGATTTGATTTCATTGTTTTGTGTGTTTATTGACTGATAAGTTGTTCCTGTTTATTTAACTCAATGAAAGGTTTTGATTTTTCTAAACAGAATACTTGGGGGACAAATTTTCATTGGAGCAGTGACATTACAGTTTCAGGCTAAGAAGGTTTGTTAACAAGAGATTATTTCATTCTAAAAGGCCATAAATTTCTAATTTTTGTAGTTCTCCAGGCTCTGTTATTTGCAATGATTAGTACATAATTTCACTCCCAGTGTGATATCAGTTTATTAAGAACAAATGCTGATACTTTTCCTATGGTACATTGATAATAGACTGAATGAGTCAGTGCTGCTCTATATGGTGTAGAATTTTAAGTTTACTTAGTAACTCAAGTGAACGGTTTAGCAACTATTTTCAGTGAAAGTCATTGATCATGAAATTCAAGCCAATAGCCAATGGAAGTAAAGTTTTTATTGGTGACGTGAGTTAGTGAGGGGGGTAATGGTCAGTTAGTCAGTCAGTCAGTCAGTCAGTCAGTCAGTCAGTCAGTCAGTCATTTTCTCTTTTAAAGAACCCCTTAAATACAGCCACCTCATTAACATGGCCAGACTTTTGTGGCCCATCGGTAACTGGATTAATGAGGTTCCACTGTAGTTGCTTCAAACTTTATGATCTGATTTTTTTGTTTGCTATTTTGGCTCAACTGCAGATTTTAATGCTGCTTGACTTCCTACATGGCATTTGTAGAGTTTCCTCCAAAGTTGATGTTCCTATATGCATAAAATCCCTGTGTGCCCCTTGCTGTTACTGTTTGTGCTGTTACTGTTACTTTAAAAGTGGTTTGATCCATTTTTGGAACATTTTAATTGTTTCAGGATATACTTCCTCTCATTGAAGACCTAAACAATGCTGGGATCCGGTTTGTGTATTTCTCAGCTGAAAATGAAGTGAGAAGTAGGGTGAGACGTTTTTCATCACTTGTTGAACTTGTTCAATTAAATTGTAATGTCTGTGTGGAAGCCCTGTTGTCACCAAAATGCAAAATTGAGACTCTGGGAAAAGCATGGTACTTTTATAGGGATCAAACGTTTAATTTTATGTGACTAAATATTGAGTTTTGACAACTGGTAAAATTGTTAGAGATATATCCATTGTTGCTTGTTACAGCCAACAGATCTGGGTTATGAGAAGAAAATTATCAAAAAACAACAAGAGCATTGAAGAGGTGTCATGTACAACTCTCTGTCTCCTTTACTCTAGTAGACCAAAGTCCCTCAATGATATTCTTTACAATAACTGTCTAATTTCTTGCGTGCTGATTGGCTCATTTTTATCATCAATAAGAGTACAGACGAATAATATTTTAATTTATGCAAGCTTTCAAGTTCAACTTTCAACTCTCGAACTGTCAACTTTTTAACCAATGAGATTTTACGCACTTTTTTAAGTAGCCAATCAAAAAGCGTGAAAAGCTATTGACAATGTTCGCGTAATTTTGAATAAAATTCATTTATCTTTGTTTACAGCAAGTTTACGGCGTCTTTTCCCCTCATTTATTCCTGGCATTTGACCATTTTGGGGTCTTGTTATTATAAAAAACAAATTGACGTCAGTTTTTTATACGACTGTCCTCATATTGAATAATTGATGATAAATTTTGTCATAACATTGTCAAAGTTTACTGCGGAACCACTCGCCTGCAGCTCATGGTTCAACAGCCACTTTGACAATGTTATGATACAATTTATCATCAATAAGAGGACAGATGCATAAAAAAACTGACGTCAATTTGTTAAATTGCTCACTGATCCTAGATTGTGTTCACCACATTGTGACCCTAATTGGCTCGGTTCTTGTTCATTTCACCAGTAAATGAAGGAGAAAGAAGCAAACATCTTAAAATTCCAATAGTACCTCTTCCTCCACTTCTTGAAAATAAACCCCTTGCGCAAGCCTTTTGGATGAAAATAAGTCCAGGGCTTTTTATCAGAATTTTACAGTAGAGTAACATCGGCATTTTTTTGTCACTATTATAAAAATATTTGGATTCAAACTGATAACAAGAACAGCAGCCCATTAATGCTCAAACTGCATGTGTTGGTTTTTATATACTCAAAATATAGGAGGATAAAATATAAATCTAATGGAATGTTTGGTTCCATTAGGTATTTGCTGAAAGAATGGGGCTCGAGACAGGGTGGAACTGTCACATCTCTCTAAGAGAGGGCAGTCATCTATTAGAGGATCGTGGCAGTAGTGCAACAGTATCAGAGAGAAATACAGAGAGTCTTTATGACATTCAGGATGATGTAAACGTCACTGGACAGGATGGAGATGAAAAACATGTGAGCTGGTGGGGAGTTCAGGGTGATTCAGTTGAAAAAGGTAATGTAAGCTTGTTTGGGTGAGGGGTTATAGTTAAAGGGTTGCTTTGTTTCTAATGATGGATTAAAGACATGATTGAAGTTGGAAACTGAATTGCTCCTTGTATATTTTGGTTCTAAGCATGAAAACTGCGAAGTAAGTAAATTAACCCATTAATCAACAAAGGGCTTTGCTCTGGGAGTGAAGGGGGTATCATGATCTAAAAACTTGCAAGTGGCTTACTCACAACCATAGGCAAAGGAGTTAAAATCCATGCTAAAGCCAACAAAACAGAAGCAGAAACCTAACACAAAGCTTGGTCAATGTTGTATACAAATGTCTTATTAGGTGCTGTCCCCTATTTTAATGTTGGACCCTTATCTGTGAAGATGTTTGTGAAACATTTGACGGCTCAACTTTAGGATGAGGAAAGGGAAAGAAAAGAAGAAATTTGCTAACTGTGCAAACACTTTTGGGCTGGAGTGGGTTAATAGATGGACACTATTGTTACGTACAGTTCTTTGTATTTTGCACTTTCTGTGTTGAAAGGCCATAATCTGCTCTGCCAATGTTTTTCCTTTGTATGTTCATAATTTCCTATCTTGATCTTTCCAAACCAAGAAAAATAACCCAAACATATCCACAAGACACTAGGAACTATTTGTCATGCATAACAAAATATATACAGGCAAAAACTAACGATAGATAAATCCGACGTTTCGGCGACATCTTGGCGCCATTGTCAAGGGAAACTAATTAAATATGCGATTTCAAGAGTAACTAAGAGTTCAGAGTTTCTAATTTGCATAAGTTAGACAAAGACTTTAGCGCGAACTGAGTCTGATTGTACATTTAAACACGGTCGTAATTGTTTAATGAGTAACATCTCATTAATGAGACAATCAAACTTGTTGTGGCATTTTTTCAACACGCTAAAACAATTGCGAAGGTCATCCGGAATCCTGCCTGCGTGTCTATTATCATAGTGATTGCGTACTGACGAGGTCTTGCTTCTATGTCCATCAACGCGTACGAACAGATGGCCACGGGTGTAACCGACATAACCAGCATCGCACTGGTCACACTTGAAGTTATACACAACGCATTGTTGATCAATGAGCTGAGGCTTAGGTTCGCTTGTCGGGAACTCCTGGGCAAATCTTTTCTACGAGCCGCAAGATTGCCCAGGAGTTCCCGACAAGCGAACCTAAGCCTCAGCTCATTGATCAACAATGCGTTGTGTATAACTTCAAGTGTGACCAGTGCGATGCTGGTTATGTCGGTTACACCCGTGGCCATCTGTTCGTACGCGTTGATGGACATAGAAGCAAGACCTCGTCAGTACGCAATCACTATGATAATAGACACGCAGGCAGGATTCCGGATGACCTTCGCAATTGTTTTAGCGTGTTGAAAAAATGCCACAACAAGTTTGATTGTCTCATTAATGAGATGTTACTCATTAAACAATTACGACCGTGTTTAAATGTACAATCAGACTCAGTTCGCGCTAAAGTCTTTGTCTAACTTATGCAAATTAGAAACTCTGAACTCTTAGTTACTCTTGAAATCGCATATTTAATTAGTTTCCCTTGACAATGGCGCCAAGATGTCGCCGAAACGTCGGATTTATCTATCGTTAGTTTTTGCCTGTATATGTTTATCTAAATCATTGTTGATTAGAATAACAAAATATGCAATGTATTTGGACCGCAAGTCCACGACAATGGAAGAAAATTGTTAAATTGCATTAATTAAATTTGGTAGAAATCTGAACAGTAAGGATTAACCTTATCCTCAATTGTAGCCTTAAATTCTTCCAGAGCCTCTAATTTTCACTTGTGCTCCATGCAAAGAATGAAGGTTTCCCAGTTGTCATGAAAAGATAATTCACAACGAAAGGGTCTTAGTCTTTGAACCTTCATTTTTCAACTTTCATTGGCTGATTTGGGAGTTCCATCTTGTTATAGTGCTTGGTCAATGGACACAAGTATGGATATCCCATGTTGGAGAAGATAAAGAAGAACTAAGAAGGGTTTAGGTTAGGTGTATTGTCTATCATTTAATGAGCTGATTTTTTCAACTGCATGTTTATTATCCTTTCATGCTTGTTTCCAGTTTCTAATAAAGCTGAAGCAGCTGAAGTGGATCCCTTACTAGAAAGTCAAAGTGATGGCGGCACTCTGATGGGTAGCAGTCAGATATCAGCACCTGAGGATTATTGGTTCTTTGCAAACAGGGTAATAGTGTGGTGTGGGATAAGTAAAGACAACAGACTTGTGGCCTGGCAGACCTGCATAGTTTGGTTTACAGTGTGTTGGTTTGGAAAGTTACACATCTAGAACATCTGCAAGTAGTAGGTCAGCTTGTCTGCAAGTTTGTAGTCTGCACTGAACTCCACTAATATCACAAAAGGGAATTTTCTATGCTGTTTAAACCTGGGCCCAGTTGTTCAAAGGATGGATAAAGCTACCCACAAAAGAAATCACTCTCTAGTGGTTAACACATTTTACTAAACATCTTACCAAACTTATCCACTGGAGAGTGATTTATCTAACGGATAGGGCTACCTAACCTTTGAACAACTAGCCCCTGATAGCAGTTTGTTTTAATAAATGACCCTCACTTGGTCTAATCATTATTGTTCATTGTTGTCCTCAAGAAATGCAATGGAAAACTAGACTGCTTAATTTATAAAGCCCAGCTCCTTCATAGAGAAGAGAAACCTAGCCTTAACACGCAATCAGACTCCATCCATGCAAAACTATTTGTTTTGGCATACAGTATTTATAATGCTGAGTACATTACTTATTGTTATGTTTCATCTCCTCACACTACTACTGCAAACATTAAGACAGTTTGAATTTTATGTTTTGTCACTTGAAAATTCTGTCATGACGACATTGAAATGTTGTCTTAAACTTTTCTTGCTAATTTTTATCCTTAAATGTTTTTCATTGTTTCTATTTTTGAAATTAGGCCAAACTACCTAGAGGGATCCAAAACATCAGGCCTCACTTGGAGAGTGTTGATAATGTTCCTCTTCTCGTTCCACTATTCACTGATTGCAATCCATCAGGTAAAAATATCTAGAACAGATAGTGAATAATAATCAATTCACACTTGCCAGTGTTCTGTGCCAATGTGGTATGTCAATATATACAAAGCAATTAGACATTAAAAAAGTCTGTGTTAGGCTGGTGGCACATATAGCTGGAGCTTATCCCGGTTTCTGTGGCACTGAACAACTAGGAGTATTTCAACTCCCCCCTGGATGGGATGCTAATCCATCACAGGGTTACCTGTAACCCCTAGCATTAAATTTGTGGCTACTCATATTTATATGTATGTATGTAGATACACCTGATTGGAGTGAGGCACAGTGATTATAAAGGGCCTTACCCGAGAACAAAATACAGTGACTAGAGGGCTCAAAATTGGACTGCTTGACCATGTGCCGTTAGGCCATCACGCTTCCACAGTCAGACTTCAGCTAAGATAAAATTGTTTTTACGCATGAGATGAGAGGGCTGTTAACTAACATTAGCCTGTCTTGCCTGTCAAATGTTTTCGAAGTATTGGATGAGGTTAAGCTAAAATCAACAATTCATCTTGTGAAACAAATTTCATTTGACTAAGCTTGCTTGGGGTTATACGTGGAAAACAATATCATTCCCGTGTCATTTTTTTTATCAACATTGCTGAACTTGATCTGTGCTCCATTTGGTTTAACTGTATTGCCCTCTTTGTTTTGGCAGCTGTTCAGGAGATGATTTCTATCATGCAAGACTATGGAGAAGTTGTTTGTTGTGTGGGGAGTTCGTTTAATTCTGCCAACCCTGCTATATTTATCCAAGCAGACATAAGGTGAGTGCAAGTGTTGTAAAACCAGTTCACATGCTCGTTACTTTATTAGGGCCTTGTTATGGCTGTACTTCCAAATATTTCAAACAACTTCTTCCTCTATCCTCTAATGGTCAATTTGGAGCTTGTAACCTTATTAAGTTATAACAGATATGTTCAGAAAAACTTCAAACGAATGCTTCTCACTTCCTTTAATGGATGAGTCAGATTTCTTCAGTCTGTTTTCCGTTACAAAAGGTTTGTTCCTAAACTTTTCATCTGACTTCTCACTTTTTTAAACAGTCAAGTGATTGCTTCTCACATTGTAACATTTATTAATACAGCTTTTACAAATACTTAGAAACTATTCTGGGGAAGTGAAGGAAAAAATACAGGTTCCCATTCTGGGCATGGTATACAGTAAACTGAAACCCACATTTACGAAACTACATTTTTGAAGTCTGGCAAAAATAGGTTCTTTTATTTTGGGGTAGTTAGGTTCTTTATTGAAGGAGATATAGTTGTTCATCACCAGAAAAATAAATAAACTTGGGTTTGGTCCTTGAACATACAGTGTATTTGTTCACAATGTTAACCTGCCTGGTCTTGCTTGGCTAAGCAGGTTCTTATGTTTTTGCGTATTGAAATGGCAAATTTCTGCCAGCAGGTTCTTAAACCACTAGGTTCTTAAACACGGCTTTTTACTGTATCATTTCAAACAACTAAATTCCAGACGTGTTTTTTTTGTGCGGCGATGTCGTTGAAAGAAAAGCTAAGATTTCTCATGAGAAAATGTTAAGATTAACTAATATGTGAGCTGTGCTGATATTGTTATCTTAAATTGTTTAGTATTGCAGTGGAACCGCTCTTCCCTCAGCTATGCTTAAAAGGCCTACCAAAAGATTTCCGATCAGGAACTCCGAAACTTGGACATGAAAATACTAGAGAAAAACTCCATAGAAGGTTCAGTGATGAACAGTCCACTGAGGAAGAAAGTGGTAAGTAAGCTTATGATAATGGATGTAACTGGGGGAGGGACATAAAATAGAATAGTTTCAGACTTAAATTTAACCAGAATCATCTCTTACATAAACTGTGGGTCCAGTTAAAGTCAATAGGCAATTTCCGAATTACCTTTAGCCTCTCCGAATTACCTTAAGTTAAGCCTCTTTCTCAAAGCGAATCTTGGCGCCCATCCTTTCACATGAAAATGGTTGCTGTTACTGTTACTGTTACCGTTACCATTACTGTTACCGTTTCTGTTAATGATCTTTGTCTTTACCTCAAGTGTACACTTTTTTATTCTCTGCCCAAGTACTAACCAGTATTTACCTCATTGTATTTCCTGCAGAGCTTTCTCCACTTGAGCTGAGTGCATTTCTTAATGCCCTGCCATGTTCACTGGCATTCCACAGAGATGCAAGTTTTGGATTTAAGGATCTAATAAAAGAGGTGCTAAAAAGTAGCAACAAACCTTTCTTCAAACAACTGTTTAGAAATTGGCAATAATAAATACTAATGACAGCAGAAGTAAAATTCAGAAAAATAAGCTGCTGATTAGTACATTACTGTTGCTGAAAGTTTGGCACTGTCCACACTATGCCAGAGGAATTTAAAGATGGAGGTTCATTTCTCATTTCTATGGTTAGGCCTACTGTTCACACACTAATGCATCACAAAAATGGGGCTTTTTGAAAATGATCTTCAAACCAGAGGTATTTGAAAATGCCGGCTCTTGTTGGGCACAACGTGTTGCACACGTTTGGCCACCCTGTTGTGACGTGCTGCAACGTGTTGGGTGTTGTTGGAAATGAAGTGCTCACTATAATTATGTGATTTCCCTGACTGAATTTTCGTCCAGCATCAATCTAAAATAACCAGTGATTGTTGCATTTTTAAATTCCTTCGGTGTAGCGTGGGCAGAAAACATTTAATATATATTTTCATAGTGAAAGATCCGTTTTCAAATTCCTTCGGCATAGTGTGGAAAGGGCCTCAATACTCTTTGATAAAACTCAGTTATTTACGTGCAATAAAATATCTAAGCATACTCTAGGAATCAAGTTGACTCATAGGTTTAAATCAGTGTCTGTCTGACTGTGTGAGAATTAAGTACTATTTTAAACGATCACATGAAACACGGTACCGTACTTGTTTCATGGATAGTAAAAGCGACCACTTTCAACAAAAAAATGCCTTTTTACTTTGCAGGCACGCCGACTGTGCTTTGGACTCAGAAACTGCTTTTCCTTTATGCTTTCCTGTCAGTTAGTACTATCTGCCGTGATGTTCCTATCATCATGTTTTCTCCTTCCACCACCCTTCACAGGCCTTCATCTGCTGTGGTTGTCTTGCCTTATAGTCCCCCTGTTGAGTCTGTCTTTGATTGGTTCACCAGCTGATCAAGGTCTCATGACAATGATAACAGGCAAAAATGACAGAAACTTCAAAGTAAGTAACCCAAGTTTGTAAATTTAACTGTAACAAGATCTACAACCACCAACCCCGGAAAGAAATCAAATCAATGAAACTATTAATTGTATTCTCACAAATACATGTACAGCTCAGCTCTGTTGACCCTCTTTCTGTCATGACTGGCCAGTTGTTGCACTTGCTTATACATGTACATGTGTACACAATTTATACACAATAGGACCCCGCTAATTCATACCTGGTGATTTCAAACTAAAAACCATTTCCCTTATATTTGCCCTTCAGTCATTTACTACTGGCTATTTCGAACTCCTGTTATGTTGAACTATTTTTCATTTCCCCAGGAAGTTCGAAATAGCAGGGTACAACTGTATTACTAACAGTATTTATTTATTGATAGGTGTATTGCCAGTGAAAAATAACCCAAAAAGCAGTTTATCAATACGTTTATTTACCATCGACACTATTTTCAAATGTTATTTTAGTAAGAAGTTCTCCTCACTCATTCATTGCTGTTTTTCCTTTTTAGGATATCACACATACAGTTTGCTTCTTCTTCAGTGTGTGTTTTGTTCCCTCCATTTGTATCTGCTGTTTTGTTCTTTTCCCTTTAAATCTTCATGGAATTTGCTTGTCTCGGAACCAGAAATCTACCAGCTGTCACTTCCTCTTTGGATTCAGGTAACAATGAAATTATAGAGTAACTTTAGTAAGCAGTTTTGGTAGTTCGTGCTAGTTTTGTTTGTCATGCAATTTGCAAAACATTTGCACATATCTGTAAATTCTGGCTCTTCAGCGTGTTGAAAATATATTTGTTACTGCATAATTTACAGTGCTACATTTTTGGAAGACCCTGCATTCCTTTTAAACCCGTGGCTAAAGGATCGCAACATTTCAATGCAACGTATCGCAACATTGTTGGGCACAACATGTTGCACACGTTTGGTGACTCTGTTGCGACGTGCTGCAACATGTGGCGTGTTGTTGGCTCCGGTTTTAAAACGGTCAAATTTGAGCCAACAACTCCTAACACAACGCAACAGGGTGGCCAAACGCGCGCAACATGTTGTGCCCAACAATGTGGCGATGTGTTACACTGAAATGTTGAAATCGTTTGGCCGGGGCTTAACCCAACATATAAAAACATTAACAGATAGTGGTGCTGTTTAATATTGTTTCTTACTTCAAAGTTCTTTGAGTTGGCCAACATTGTTCTGTTACCAAGAGTTCCACTTGCCAGACATGCTCTCTAATACAATAACCTATCAAAGGCGTTACAGATTATCAGCATTATTGGAACAAGTACTGTATAGCATTGGAAATTACATCACAAAACATTTTGTTTAAATTTTGTACGTCAACTTTAGGAACAGCACTGAACTCTGGAATGGTTTGGGACAGAGCCACATTCAAGCCTTAGCCTTGGCTCAAGATATCAATGTATTTTTTCTCGTTCTTCTTTTTGGTATGTTTGTAGTTTAAGAGAGCTATTGGAAGCCTTAGCGTAATAAGAACTTACTGTAAGAGCTTTAATTTGAGGTAGATAGTTTTAACGTTTTTTATCTATCATTTGCTTGCTTTGAATATGTCATTTCCCTGGGTTTTAACATTTCTCTGAATTTGGGCATGTCAAAGATTGTCTTTGTGAGATAAGCGCACTGGTCACTTTCTGTTCCAGCTCTTTTATTTATCTCTTTGATATATCATACCAGTGATTAGAAAATTGATGCACAGTGCAGAGGTATCAACAAGTTTAGACTCCCTGGTATCACAGCAGCCTGGGTTAAACTGCCCTCCATACAGTAACTGGTGTTTTCTTTTTTTTTTTTTTTTAATTTTTGTGAATGTACAACTTTTTGAGTGACAAGATCTAGGGAGAGATTCTGGGGTCGACTCTTTATTGCAGCAACTCAAGAAAAGACACACCTTTACTCTGCCCCCTGCTCCTCTATTTCTTTGTCAAGCGTTTTTAATGTTAAAACATTTCGAGAATGTTACAAACTCTGGCTGACTCTATGCTATATCCATACATTATATTACATGCTTGCATACATAATTATATGATTAAGCCTTCAATAGCGTTGTTACATGCACATATGACTAGGTGTACAGCCATGCCATTTCCTCTATGTTTGAGTAAGAAAGAGGCAATCCTCACGTCAACCGTTCAACAACTTTCCTCTGTTTTTAGCACCTTAGAATCCACCTTTTATTTTTGTATATGTGCACTTTATCCATCACTGCACTAAGAGATGCCTTTTATGTTTGTCTTGCAGTATTTATGTCTTCAAGTTATGTGCATCGTCTACATTTGTTGTGGCGAAAATCACCATTTGCGAACAAGTCCTGGATCATTTCAGTAATTGTTATGTATGTGCCCAGTGAATGATCTAGTTCAAATTTCGTTTTTAAACTTCTACTACTTGAAAAATTCTTACATTTTTAGAGACGTCTAAATTACCTGTATGACTTTCTTTTACTTATATCACTCTAACTTATTTTTGGATCCTGTAGTTTATTACTCCAGATAGTCTACTTTGCACTGTCTCAAGTTGGGTGGAGTCAACATGCCTCTCTAGTGTACCACCTCAGTGATGTACCGGTGCCTTCTGCAGTCATTCTCGTTCTATGGCCCATTGTTGCTCTTGCAATTTGTGAGTTGTTTAAAAGACGATACATCAAGTAAGATCTGTTTTGCTTTGAATTCTCTAACTCTATTTCGTATTTTCCCCAACTCATAATGCTATGTGTTTTGGGTGATACATTGCAAATAAAAGGTTAACATCTAAGAGTGAAATGAATTCGGCAGCATTTAATATTATCAACTCTGATTTCGTGAACTCTTGATATCTTACACCCACAATTACTCAAACCAGTAAATTTGTATCATTATAATATCAATATCTCAAATTCTCAGTTTCTGAAACTAATTTTTTGGGGGGGAGGTTTGAGAAACTGGGTTTTCAATGTATGTCCCTTTTGATCACGTAGCTTAAGAAAACAATGGAAATGGGAGCTTATGCACAACTTAAGATCACTCTTGAGTTTACAAGATACATCAATCTGTATCGCGCATTCAAGTTTCAAATTCATGCCACAGAAATGTTTATCGTGTGATGCAGTCGCGTCATTGTCAAAATAACGGACTTGTAATTCCAGTCATAGAAAATGATCAATGACTATAAATATCTTAGGAGCTATAGTTTACTAGGAAGACTACATGTACTACTATGAATGTGTTAGTCAAACAGACAGTTTGCTTATTTGTGTTGAACTAGGAAAATATGTCAAAATGTACCTTTCTGTAATTTGCTTGTTTTATGTTTGCAGGGAAAGAATCAGATTTCAAAGGAGAACCAAGCTTAAGTTTGGAACCAAATTAGGCATGAATTCTCCATTCTGAAAAACTTCTTTTTTTAATGTTTTGTCCACTTTCCATAAAACCAGTAGATTTAATTTTCTGTTTAGCAAAGCAATGATAATTACATGTAAATAGAAAGTGCATCTATAGGTCTTTTAGAAATTCAAAAGAAATGACAACAGTATTAGAGAATGGTAAAAGCAGTGAATGTGGACTTCCTTAAATACTCTAATCCATGTTCAGATCACAAATTGACACAAATTTTCACTCTTCATAACAATATTTTTTTATTGTTATCCCTATTGCTGGAGGCAATAAGCCTTTCCTTTTCAAGGTGGCAAGCCAAGACAATATCTAGTTTTTTTGCTTTGTGTTGCTTATTTATGATTTGAATTAAATCCAGTTCCCCAAAAAGGTTTTAGTAAGAAATAAATAATTATTCCCTGGACGGTTTTAGTGGAATATTTTTTTACAGTACTGCTGTTTATTCCTGTTAGCTAATTCTTTCTCTATTGTTCAAAATGTAAAAAAAATAAACCTTTCAATGATGTTTTCAATATAATTAAGTTTTAATGTTTGACTGAATACTTCTGCCCACCAAACTGCAATGGGTCATACAGGTATTGCTGTCATTAAGGGCCATAACCCGTAACACCTGTTACGGCTGAGTATGCTTGATTTGCCCTTGATGCTACGGGTGAAATTGCCTGCTGTTGAAAGGATTCACCCCAAAGAAACAAGTTTGCTACGGGCGTGGAGGCGTACAGGCGACTCGAAACTTAATGACAGCCCTGGCACAGGTACTGGCTTGTATTTCCCTCAGAAGATCCTACAGTGCAGCTAACCAAGGCCACCTTCCCAACAAGAACCAAACAACCTTTCAGACTGAAATTAAAGAATTGCAATGGCAGTTGTTTAACCCTATTAGTTTTTAGTGCAGTATAACAAATAAATAAAGGAGATAAAGGTCCAAAAAGCGTGAGTTCTAATGTCCGTAATAGATTGAAATTTGGCAACATGTCTAGGAAAGACCTATTGTGTACGAAAATGTTAAAAAAAAATGGATATCGAGAATTTCATCATAGGGGCACTTTAAGAGTAATTGCCACTAAAAGTCAAAGAAATCGTGGCCACGGTGGAAAAATCGATTTTGCTCATACTTTGACAGTTTGAAGGCCTAGGTAAGTAACTGGAGGAAATCAATTTAGTTTTTTTTGAAATATCCAATATAACGGCAGAAATTCACGAAAAACGCTCATCGTACCGAAAGCTCAGATTTCACTTCGAGATAATCCGAAATTTTACACTTTTCAGCTTCTTGCTGTACAGACGTTTACATCGCTGTGAAACGTTCTCAACTTTAAATGTATACATTGATTCTTCTTTAATCAAGATAGAGTGATTATTTTCATTTCTTGTGTTTTCTGAGCGAACCGAGCTCCAATTAAGTAGATATACTTTTCTAATTGAAACAAAACTCAAAAGTTATGCAAATTCAGTGAGGAAGAAAGCTGACCGGTAGTGCTTCAAATCGTCTGATATTTTAGCAAAAGACAGCTCAGTCAATGAATTTTAGGTATACAGTTTCATGTTTGGAAATCTAGTAGCAATTTTGCATGAACGCCGATTAAACAAAATTCAAGAAAATTGCAATTCATCCCCTTTGAAATTTGCAATGTAACGCAACACGCCAAAATAGGTAAATATCTTTGGTTCGCTTAAGACTACACAATCAAAGCATATTAATGTCTTTAACGTTTGAAACGCTTTAGAAATAGTATTTAACTTAGAAATTGCCTGTAATAGCGAAAAGACATAAGTAGAACCAAACTTAATCACACCCTAACTCTCCCTGCTTTGTGTCACGCATGATATTCTTGGCCGATGCTACAAACCAAACACGTGTAAATCCGTTGGCTCTAGTAATCTCAACTGATTCCTATCTAGAAAAATCTCTTATGATGTAGGAGATTTTGTTTTACTTATAGAGGATTGACTAGTTAACCCGCTAAAAAATAATAATAAGTAAATTAAAAAGGCGGCATTAATCATACAAATCGGAACGATAAAAATTTATTTTATTATGGATTTAATAAAGGCCTTGCACTTGCGCTACCAATAACCTGGAAGAGGCAGGGAAGAGCAAGGATGTTCGGGACGGCTAAAACGCACTCTTCCGTTTTTCTCAAATAACAAATCTTACAAGGGCTTAACGGTGCATTCCACGGTGCTGGTAAGCAGTGAGTTTGTGACGGACTGGGCAGATGCGTCAAATAAGTAGAGGATGATGGAGCTTTCTCCAGAACTCAATCTTCCGTCGGTTTTAAAATTATGTGATATTCAGCTATCGATTTCCTTTCCTTTGAAGCTTCTTCCGGTACATAAAAACCTAGCTTTGCATTCAGCATCATTGATCGGGGTGGGAATTAAAAGAGACGTCAGTATCAGTTTCATGATCGACTTACAGGGAGAGAAAGGAATAGAAAAGAGTTGAATTGCATTGATAACGCTGGGGCGGGGTAAGAGAAAACTCCTGATATAAATTATCTTTTTGCAAACCAAATTTGTGACGCAACGATTGGTTTTCATTGCTATTTATCACTGAAGCATGATGGATATTTCTTTTTGTAGCCAATGACATGTTGGTATATCTTTAACCTCCAATGTGGTTTACATGACGAGATTCATGAGACTCTGAAATACGCAGTAGGACATGGGTTCTAATTTCCGGTGACGTCATGGTGCTTGTGCTAATTAGATTATAAATCTGTCATTACTGCACAGTTTGTGGGTGTTTGTGGTGTATGAGCCGATTAGCACGACAGAATAATTTAATGCGGTAAACCAGATCACAACCCCATATATAGCCTAGTTAAAAAAGTTAAAAT
Organism: Orbicella faveolata; assembly: GCF_042242905.1. Lineage (NCBI taxonomy): Eukaryota > Metazoa > Cnidaria > Anthozoa > Scleractinia > Merulinidae > Orbicella > Orbicella faveolata. Next base: position 23,547,884 of record NW_028301547.1, on the reverse strand, counting down.
AGGTAATCTTACAACCAGAGGCTTCGCTGTATATGCATCGCACGAAATTCGATTAAAGAATGGGTGGCGCGAACTAGAGCATGGCGGCAAATCCATGTTCTGTTCGCCTCTATCGATCAAATTCGCGGACCATCGCTCATTCCCAGCCAAATTTGATTCGCCGTGTCGTGCAAATGGTTTCATAAACCACGAGAGTCCATCAAAAGGGATTCCTTTCCGTTTTTCAAAGCTGACATCGCAGAAGTTTCTATTTTTTAACTGTCTGGTACAAATGGCGGGTTCGTGGATCCATCGTGATCATCATGGTTCCAATCTTCGAGAGAAAAAGACAGTTATTGTTGTTACTCTGTTCGGAGTAGTTTGAAGAGTGTTACAAAGAAAGATCCTGGGTGCCGATGAAATACAGAATTTCAAGCGATCAAAGCTCGGCGGAGATAGGCGACAGCCGCAAATACGTCTGCGTTCGCAGGCTAAGTGATACGCAACTTTTGTGAGACAGGCTTAAGCAAAATTGCCAAACAGAAAAAATGGGTCAACTTGGAAAAATGAATCATATTTGGAAAAATAGGTCACACTTAGAAAAAAGGGTCACACTTAAAAAAATGGGTCACACTTAGAAAAGAGGGTCATGCTTGGAAAAACTGGTCACACTTGGAAAACAGTCACACCTGGAAAAATGTGTCACACTTTGAAAAATGGGTCACACTTGGAAAAATGGATCACACCTTGAAAAATGGGTCAAACTTGTTAAAATGGGTCACACTTGGAGAAATGGGTCACACTTTGAAAAAGGGGTCATACTTGAAAAAATGGGTCACATTTAGAAAAAAGGTCACATTTGGAAAAAATGACACACTAACAACTTTTTTCACACTTGGAAAAAACTGAGAGACTTCAAAAAATGGGTCACACTTAGCAAAAAGGGTCACATTTGAAAAAAATGGGTCATAATTGTAAACACGGACCACACTTGGAAAAATGGGTCAAACGTGGAAAAAGGGGTCACGTTCGTTAAAATGGGTCACACTCAGTAAACCATAGGCACGCAAGGCGTGCAAGATTTATTTTTTTTGTGAAGTCTCGGGGATAGGAGCATTCATGGAACTGTTTACAGTAATGATTAGGTTAATTTGACAAGTTTTTTCGGTTGCGATGTACAGCAAGAAAGAAACTGGGAATTTATGCTGTGCATACGAAGTTACATCGGTAATGGTAAGACAACTAAATTGTAAGCCATAAAATGTTTGACTGAACAAACTACAGCAATCTAACAAGTCTTTAAATTAATATAGATACCATCTTATTTTCTAACAGGCAATTTGATTCTTTCTTTGATACAACCCACACTGTGATTTGAGTGACACGCGCACATGCATAACTCAGTCACCGATCACGTAGCCCTTCCAACCCCCAAGAGTAATTTTTGCTCAAAATACTCAAGTTAAGAGAACTTTTCGCATTTTATACAAGTCGTAAGTTTACCATTTTTACACAACACAACACAACAACACTACTCCACCAAAAATTGAAAGAAAGAGAAAAAAAATCTCTCTATCACGTTGAAAGTCTGATTTAATTAAATTGCACTTTAACTTGGTGCCACGTAGTCTTCAAAGAACATTTGAACAGTTTTCGTAATTCTACCTTTAAAAGAATGTCATAAAATGCCCATCAAATAAAAATATTAAACTGCTACTGCAGAGACGTAAAAACCGTCCAGAAATGAAAGCTTCTTTTTCGTTTAATTTCCTGGGGACAAAAGCCGATAACTTGTCAGCTCTAATTGAATTTACTCCCATATAAAAAACAAAAGTGTTAAGTTACCGTTTGTAACTAAAGATAGCAAACATCTTCGTGGGAACAAGTGGTGACGATTCGTCAGCTCTAATTGAATTTACTCCTTTGTGAAAAACAAGAGTGTCAAATTACCCATTGTTACTAAAACATAAAAATACCCCGTTATATTTGCATGCAACAAGAATAAAACAATCGTTACCTGCACTTACTATTGTAAACGTTAGAACTGCTTCAAATCTAAATAGTCTCGTCTCCTCTAAAACATGTGCTAAGAACTAGAAGCGACGATTCGTGATCTCCAATTGAATTTACTCCTCGTGAAAAACAAAAGTATCAAGTTACCTTGGTAACTAAAAATAAAAATATCTCGTTTCATTTGCATACTACTAGCTCATGAACTGTTTCAAAACTCAAGGCTGATCTCGTTCATAACTTAACTCCCAGCCTAACCCACAGAATATGTCGAAGTAAGCCCAATATATGAATACTTCCTCGTCTTTTATAGAAGAATAAATATGGCCGTTCTAAACTGTATTGGGATCAAATCTTCTCACATACCATTTACCTTTACAACAAGAAATTTGATTGGCCGTTTATAGTAGAACTAGATCCAATCTGATTGGTGTGGCATACATACATCGCTCACTCACTCACTCACTCAATCATTCACTCACTCACTCACTCACTCATCCGTTGACCCGTCCCTAACATACCCCGACGCGCCGACTAAGAGTATTTTTTTTACAAGAAAATAACTCAAAAACAGGGCGACAGGAGCGAGGCTGAGTGAGTCGAGCGACTCCTGAAAACATGATTACGAGAGGCTGAACCAGGGCGTAAAAATAACGGGGGTGGAGTCCTTTTTTAGTTTTTTGTTCGTAATCCGTATTAGATTTATCATGAAGTTTTTTGGTATTTTTCACCATAGGAAGTATTGTGACCAGGTATCCCTTCATTTGTGACATCGCTGTAATATGAATGTTTTATTTCTCATTTTCGGGAACAAGGAACGCGCGAGGGATACACGCGGGGAACGCACTAGGAAATGCAACCTCGATTTCAGGCATCGGGAAGACCACAGCAAATGCACGGGTAAGGTAATTTCTCTCATATCTTTCGCCTGTAACCGTTGTGAGTTCCCATACGTTTGCCGTCAATCGTTTTACCCGTGCGTTTTATTGTGTTTGCGGTGCGTTTTACCGCGGGTATGCCGTAATCGCGTAAGTCCGCATCGTGTGTTTCATCGTGGGTACCTCCTGGGCTGACTGCTTCCTCCTCCGTACAATCGCTGTAGTTTCTGCTATCCCTGAGCTCTTCTACCACACTCTACGTTCGCTGCGCGTTCCCTTCTTTTTACCCCGAGTTCCTTCCGGGCGTGTCCTTCCCCCACCCTGCGTTCCCAGCGAGCTCCTGGTGGGTTCCCAACTAAGTTCATTCCAGCATTCTAAATTTCATAATTCGTCAGGTAAGTGCCCTGATGTGTTAGCTTGTTAGTTTCTCTGACAGTTAAGCAGAAACGCCATCCCTTTTGTCTTCTTAAGCCCCCTTAATTTATTTAAGCCAGTAACCAATATGTTAAGCAAGCGTAGATGACTTTTTACACACAGGAGAAAATTGAGCACGAATCTTCGCGAAGATCGAGTTAACAATGGAGTTAATAAAAAACTTTATTTAAGATACAAAACTAGTAAAAAAAATTTAATTTGGCCCAAAATTTTTCGTCGTAGCGTTTAGTGTGGTACAAGGATGAGAGAATCGAGTAATAAAAAAATGTAACCGTAAGTTAATGTATGTTTGAATGTTTAAATGAACGCTTCAGAATTCATTTTAAAACAAAGGAAAGGCTTCAACATTGATCAAGAACTGTAAAAATGTGAATAATTTTTGAAAAATTACGTATTGTGTTTAGCTAGCTCATACAGGTTCACGTGAGCTCCCTGTGAACAAAGAAAATGCCAAACTTTCTCAGAGTAAAGCGTGCAAAGGGTGTTTGTCATTAAAACTTGTGAGGTTTCTGTTAGCTGATTGGTCTAATTTTATTTTCCATATTCATGATGACTACCGCTGATCTGAGGTGCTTGTTTGTCATTTTAAGATGTTTGCCGTCGGAGTAAGAGGTGAACTGCTCCGTTCTACACGAGAGGCAAATTTTTCTTTAAAGAAGAAATGGCGCCCACATTTGGGGAAGGATAGTCGATTGATACCCATTTCTGTCAATGGTTAGTATCAATTTTCCGAGTCTACCTTTCGTAAGAAATAATATTTCAACCAAAAATACCGGCTCCAAGTCCTATCACGTGTGCTTGCCGGACTCGGTTTACGTTTCGTGTCGAACGTTAAAACAACCTCATGGCTTTAGTAACGGAGTAAAACGTACGTTAGAAGTTAGTTCAGGAACCATACCAGACGCTAAAGTCTATAGCTGTTATTTTTACGAGAGTTTGGCATTCTTCACGAAATTGGCGTTTCTTTGTCAAACTTTGCCTTGTACTTGTCAACGCGCACTCGTGTTTAACAATTTACTGTGAATTCTTTTATTCCTCGTTTATTCTTTTCAGTTTCTACTTTCACGTTTGTTCCTTACCCAGTTTTCATCTCTTCTATTTTCAGGGATTGTCAGCAAGACAGGAGTAGATCAAAAGGATTTAAGCAGGGAGGATGAAGACGAGGTTGAGAATATCACTTTAGAATTTGGTTCAATTGAAATCTTTCCGATAAGAAATGGCAGTCTTGTAACTAGAAAAGTTATATTTGAGTTCAAAACTCCGTAGTCTAAATTGTTTTCATTGTTAAATGTTTCTCTTTTTTCTCGGCTGAAATGTTTTCATTCGAGTGACATTCGGGCGCGGAAAATCTTTCAGTTTGGTAGTGATTGTTAATTTCTTCTGCCATTTTTGCCGGAAAGGTTTCAACCGCTTTCGAGTTATCATTTAGTACATGTTTTCAAATTGTGGGGAGTTTTATTTCTTGGATCGAGCGATCATCAGTTTGATTGAAGTAAATTTTATCGGTCGGTATTTGCATGCTTACTTTATTTATCTTCTGAGATTCGAGCATTTTTTCTTTTTTTTTTCCTTTAAATATTGCAAATTGTTTTACAATCACTCAATTCTCCTAAGTTTGAAAACACGTTACTTCGAGATAACGTTTGTTAAATATTTTAAGGTGGCACTGCATGTTAAAATCAAACCGAGATAGCTATTGAACTTTTTGTAACTATTAGTTACGTGATCATGTCAATCATAACAAATTCTGTTGTGATATAAATTGGACAAACAATTCAACGTTGAATTTTAAATTTTCTTGTTCTCCAAAATCGCATAAAGCACTAAAGTTTTACGAAGGCCTAGTTTCAATTTAGAATGCGAATTGTCTGTTGGAGGGCACTGCCCTCGCTCAAAAACAATATCACGTGACTGTTCAATAAGAGTTGTTTCATTTTGGAAGCTTATCTTACTCTGTTTAGCTATCAGACGCTTTAAGTAATCGAAGAATTATTTCTACTTCTCAAATCTTGGTATTTTCACACCAAATTAACAAGTCTGTTTAAATATTCTTCTCTTTGCAGACGAATTTTTAATATTTAGATTTTCCTTTTTCTCCCAAAAGGGTCAACGAGCTTCTAAAAAAGAAACAAACACACTACTATTAATTTATGATGTAAATTGTAAATGTTGAAAGAGCAGCTTCCTTGCTCAAAATTTATTAATCAACCAATTCCTCTGAAAATACTGCAACTTGTAGCTCATTAAAAGTGTTCAGTACAAATATCAAACAATTTCTATTGTTTCATTTGTAATTTTGAAACACCAGCTTAATCAAGGAATAGTTGACTATTCGTTAGTAAATTTGATTTTTCTGAATTTTTGCAAAATTTGTTGACATGATCACAAATTATTGAAGACTTTTCTCCTTATTTCACTCGACTTTTTTGTTAGTTTTTCGGTTTATTATGCACTTGCAGTAAAATGCGTGAACATCTCTTTTGACGTTTGTTGTGTATTGACATGCAGAGCCACCTTGAATAAATAATTTTAGTAGAGGATATTTGGTTTCTGCATTGATCTTCGTATCAAGAAAGTACGTGATTTATCGGCAAATATTGTTGTATACATTTCCGTACGAAAAACGGTCGGCTTAAATTATTCCTTCGGAAGGGAACTAAACGTATAAAAATCAAACAGAAACCAAATATATCCTCTTGTTTAACTTCCAGCGAGGCTGTAATGAATTATGTCTGGTATCGAGCAACTCTTCCCATTAGCACTTTTCCGAAAAATGTAGGTCTAATTGTCTGATTTTCCAAATGTTTTGCTTTTATTACTATCAGATCTATTACATTTTTGAAATGTAGCTTTAATTGCTGGAATATTTTAAAGCTATCATTTGGACTGCCAAACATTTTTACTGAAAATTTTCACGATTTGATCTGCTACTTTTCAAAACTGCAGCTCCAATTGTCTGATTGTTCTAAAATATTATTGCTTTCGTTCGCAACTGGCAGACATTTTTACCAAAAGTATTCGCTATTTCATCTTTAATTTTCTAAACTTGGTCCCAGTTGTTTGATTCTTTAAAAAATTTATCGCTATTACATTAATTATCACGAACGTGGCTCCAATTATCTGATGCTTCTAAAATTTTATCGTTTGCTACGGACAAAATGTTTCCAAACACTTGCTATTAGCTCAATTGATTCTCAACACTGGCTTTAATTGTTTGATTGTTCTAAAATGTTATTGCTTTCGTCCGCAACTGACTGACATTGTTACTAAAAATATTCACAATTTCATCTTTGATTTTCTAAACTTGGTTCCAATTGTCTTATTCCTCTAAAATTTTACTTCTATCGTTTGCTACGGACAAACGTTTTCCAAACACTTGCTATTAGCTCTATTGCTTTTCAAAGCTGTAGTTTAATTTTCTGATTCACCTAAAATGTTATTGCTTTCGTTCGCAAATGACAAAGTTTTACAACAGAAGCCATAGGATATGTAGAGATACATTTTAAAGCTTGATAACCAGACATTAAGCTTTAACACCTCGCTGGAAGTAATTTCTAGAAGATAACGAAGCAAGCCATGAACAGTTTATCTTAAATTGGCCTATAATTTGTCGGGTATTGGGTTTTCATCTCGGCTAAAAGTTACGGAAGTTCTAAAAATTTTCAAATACTAGGACCGGATTAAAGTGTTTTTTTGTAATTTCGTTGGAGTAATCGGATACATGGCTTGCCTTTGCTATCTTCTTGAAATATATTACATGATGATATAACGTTAAATAGTTACGCTGTGGATGACGGGCAGCTGGAAATCTATTTACAGAAACGGGAAGAGCAAGTTAAAATTTGTACAACTGCAACGTTTCTACACAACATTGAGAAGGTGGCGACATTTCGGAATCGCTATAGTTTAGAAAGTTTATATAGTTGGGGCTCAATTTACCTGGCTATATAAGTTTTCTTAATTATTTCGATTTAGAAATGTTTTTACCCTCTCGATGTTGTGTGAAAACTTTGCTGTCGTACAAATTTTAACTTGTTCTTCTCATTTCTGTAAATAAGTTTTCTAGCTGCTCGTTGTCTTACGGCTGACTATTTAACAAGATGTCATCATGGAATATACCATCTTGAATTCAAACAAATGTTCACTGGATTCAAAATCTTCTTTTTTGGAAAAACTCGAATGATTAGAATCAAAAATTTTCCGTTAGTTTGTATTCAAGATGGTATATGTTAAATTTTTTGGCGGGAAAAATTCAAGGGGGTACCCCTTAAAATTTTTGAAAAAAAACGTTGTCAGGGGAAACGCTGTGGAAATTTTTTACAATTTTCCCGCCAAAAGTCTTAGTATATATAGGGCAAATTTTTTGATGACACCTTTGTAATTAATTTAATTGAAGTTCACTTAACTAATTAGTTTTTGTAAGTAGAAAATTAAAGATGAATAAAACGATTGAAATGAAACACTTGTTGTGAGTACTTTAATGTTTGAAATATTTTATTTACTTAATAAAGATTACAAAAGAAATACACATTGGAATAAAAGATTACATTTACTTACTATCAAATAAGTCTAAATTTAGAGTTTAATTACATTTTTCAAAAAAAACATTGGCGCATGCGTATTTTAGGCGCCGTATTTTTTCTAAGTCTTTTGGCGGGAAAATTTAAAAAATTTATACAGATGTTAACAAGTAGAAATTTTTTTAAAAAAAAAAAATTGGCGCATGCGTATTATAAGCGCCCGTATTTTTTCTAAGTTTTTTGGCGAGAAAATTAAATTTTGACAAGGGTTACCACGAAAGCAAATCTCAACACAATTTTGCAAAAACAATTTTAATCTTGCATACAGCTTAATAAAAATGTTTTCTAGAAGAGTAATCATGGGCTTCTCACACAAATTTGAGCATTTCAAGACAATTTTTGATCATGTTAGTTTTAAAAACGTTCTAGAAACATGAAGAATTAAAAACGAACGAGATTACGGAAAAACGTTGATGCTATACTACAGAAAAGTTTCCCGGAATTATTTCTTTGAAAAGCAATCACGAACGTAAATTTGAGCTTCAAGACAATGTTTACTCTTCTTAACAAAACTTTCGAAAACAACGCGAGACGAGAGTGTATGTTAACTGCAAAAAACTTTGAAGCAATACTTGAATAAATTGTGACTTCAAAAAATAACATTTTGGAAAAATGTAAAGCTTACCTCCCTCGTAAATGACTCTGTGAGCTCGAAAATTGTACGCATTCTATTAAAAAAATTCTCTAAAAATCATTTTTGGTTGCAATATTTTGACAAATACAATTCATTCCTGTAAAATTATGTGGCAGAATAAAGAGAACAACGTGGAAAATATATACGTCCTCGAGTTATCTTTGTCGAGAAAAATCAGCTTTTGGTGAATAAGCACTGAGGCTCGTCGAATTTGGACGTGAATTTTCATTTTGTAAACAAGACAATTAGAATTAGTGAACAACCCAGTACAAAACACACACGTACATTTGTTATTGGCCTATAGAAATAGTTTCTGGTTGCGACGTTTTGGCAAACAGAGAATCAATCCGCTTAATTAATTATACTAGCAAAATAAAAAAAAATTGCTTTCGAAAACGCGAGCTCACAGACTCTGTTTACCGAGAGATAAACGCGAAGAATCGCTCCAAAAATGATTTTTCCAAGTCAAATCAGGGCTTGATAATTTTGTAAACAAAACAATTAGAATTAGAGAACAGTATTGCATTTAAACAAGCGAGCAACTTTGGCCTTGTAGATAGCACCTAATAAATTGAATCATGTCTTTTGAATCTTGTCTTTCGAATTCCATAATTCTGCCGTTCGAATTTAATCTTATAGTCTGTCTTACTTCGCTCCCTTGTGTATTATTCCTTGCTCTAATATATTGCATCCAAAGTTTTGCCTTCTTTATTCCTTCCTCCCATATCTTGCCTCCAATGCCTGGGCATTCGTCCCTTTTCTTCAATGCATTGCTTCCACAAAGTGTATTCACTTGAGAAATCCTGCACAAAAAAAAAAAATGAAATCGATTTAGTAAACAAGTTCTGTAGTTGTCAACAAGCTGGTTCGCTTTACAATTTGATTGCCGATTCATCAAGCACTAAAGTTTCAAAGTTTTCATGGTTAACTCCTGATACCATTTTGTGATTTTAATTCTACAATTGATTGAAACAGTTTTAAATTCATACCAAGTGGCAGAAAATTAGACCCATATAATATATTCTTTGGAGCATCTCTAGTGCCTAGTGGAACGCTTAAAGTTATTATTGTAACCCACAAATTTATCTGCAAACAATTGTCACTTGACTATTTTCTAAAGCATTTTGTGCAAAGTTTTCGTAGTAAGTGAGCTACGTTACCTCTACAAAATACAGTATTACTTTCGTGGACACTTCATACCTTGAGGACGACTTAGCGAAGAAAGTTGTCATCCATTTTGGTTGTAGCACGAGCTTTCCAAGTTTGCTTGAAGTACAGTTCTTGTTGCAGGTATTTATCTCTCACAACAGCTCTGAACACTCAAAGACAATCCCGAACTGAAGTGTGATACATTTTTCGCAGTAACAGACGAAGCCAAAGTTGAAGCTGTATGGGTTTAAATTTTAAACATGGCCGCTTAAAGTTCGACACGATGAATGTAAATCGACAAATTTGAATAATTTGCAATTTAGATTTCCAAGAGTTTGCGACCAAGCACTGAATAATTTTTGTCACCATTTGATTGGCTAGAATTCTCATTGTAATTACGGGCGGGTTATTTAAAATATCGAAAATGTCCTTTCTAGCGTCATTCGAGCTAGGAAAGGAAAATGGATTTTCGAAACCAGAAAATTGACCATTTTGGCTTTTAGTAGAATCATTTACTGAATATAGTGAGAACTTAAATGGCTATTTAAGAATTTTCTCGATGGCGCAAATGTTTTCATTGCATTTCCACGGCGGGTATTAAGGTTTTCCAATTTCATTAAATAAAGTCAAGACACCTAAGGCCTTAATCAGGAATTTGAAATCCGAAGTTTCACTCTGAAAACGCATCAAATGTTTTCCGTCCACATTACGCTGGAGAAATTTTTAAACGCAACAATCACCGGTCATTTTGGATTTGTGTTTGAGGAAAACTCGGTCAAAGAAATCACATGATAACCGCGATGTCATCGTTTTCGAAACGCTTCGTTTTCAAAATGTTCTCCGTTCACACGAAAACGAAAAGCTGGCGTTTTCAAATTCCTCCGGTTTGAAAAGCGTTTTCGAAAAGCTCCGTTTTCGTGACGGATTAGTGTAGACGGAAGGCCTAACCGTAGAAATAAAGTCCTCTCGCCTAGTGTGGACGGGGCCTAACTCGAGACTGCTAGAAATGCTTATCTTACTTGAATTCCGGGGCTAACATTTGAAAGCTAACGGTTGACAGCACTAAGGGTGTTCTTTGCCCAGCATGTTGTCAATTAAAGTCCTTGCAGTTTCTTTTAGGGTGTAAGGAAAATACATGTATAGCCAGTTCCTACAGCGAAAAAAAAAAATTAGAGTAATACTGAGCCCATTTCTGAGTTGCCTTAGTCCTTTCTATCAAAGCGAGGCCTGGTGCTCAACCATTCAAATGAAAATGAGTTTGACTTGCACGAGAATGAAGTCATTTTCATATGAAAGGATGGGCACCAAGACTCACTTTGGGGAAGAGGCTAAAGGTAATTCGGAAATGCCCTATTGACTGCGTTGTGACTGTTTAACTGTGAAATCAAAATGACTGGAAGAATTTGGAAGCTTTATATATCCACGATGCTACGGTCACTGACCATGCCTTGAAATTTTTGCGCGCAATATTTCAAAGAGTAGACGCACTTTGACATTGTTTGGCGCAATGTTTCAGAGATATATTTGCGCGCAATTTTTTGGACAGAAGACGCAAAAATTGTTGAGCACGTTTTACATGATGGAAAAAATAAAAATTGTTGCGCGCATATTTTAGAGTGGACGCACTTTGACATTGTCTGGCGCAAAGTTTTAGAAATTATTGAGCGAAATGTTTTGGATAGTAGACACAAGTTGAAATTGCTGAGCGCGATATCGGACATTGTAGACACCGTAAATATTGTTGCGCGCATATATCAGAGAGAAGACACAGGTTAACATAGGCACGCAAGGCGTGCAAGAGTTATTTTTTTGTGTGAACTAAAAGTCTCGGAGATAGGAGCATTCATGGAACTGTTTACAGTAATGATTTGGTTCATTTGACAAGTTTTTTCGGTTGGGATGTACAACAAGAAAGAAACTGGGAATTTATGCTGTACATACGATGTTACATCGGTAATGGTAAGGTAACTAAATAGTAAGCCAAAAAGTGTTTGATTGAACAAACTACAGCAATCTGACAAGTCTTTAGATTAATATAGATAACATCTTATGATCTAACAGGCAATTTGATTCGTTCTTTGATACAACCCACACTGTGATTTGAGTGACACGCGCACATGCATAACTCACTCACCGATCACATAGCCCTTCCAACCCCCAAGAGTAATTTTTGCTCAAAAATACTCAAGTTAAGAGAACTTTTCGCATTTTATACAAGTCGTAAGTTTACCCTTTTTACACAACACAACACTACTTCACCGAAAATTGTAAGAGAGATCTAGAGAGAAAAAAATCTCTCTGACACGTTGAAAGTCAGATTTAATTAAATTGCACTTTTAACTTGGTGCCACGCAGTCTTCAAAGAACATTTGAACAGTTTTCATAATTCTACCGTTAAAAGAATGTCATAAAATGCCCATCAAATAAAAATATTAAACTGCCACTGCAGAAACGTAAAAACCGTCCAAAATGAAAGCTTCTTTTTCGTTTAATATCCTGGGAACAATAGCCGATAACTTGTCAGCTCTAACTGAATTTACTCCCATATAAAAAACAAAAGTATTAAGTTATTATTTGTAACTAAAGAGAGCAAACATCTTCGTGGGAACAAGTGGTGACGATTCGTCAGCTCTAATTGAATTTACTCCCTTGTGAAAAACAAGAGTGTCAAATTACCCTTTGTTAGTAAAAAATAAAAATATCTCGTTATCTTTGCATGCACCAAGAACAAAACAATCGTTACCTGCACTTACTATTGTAAACATTAGAACTGTTTCAAATCTAAATAGTCTCATCTCCTCTAAAACATGTCCTAAGAACTAGAAGCGACGATTCTTGACCTCTAATTGAATTTACTCCTTGTGAAAACAAAAGTATCAAGTTACCTTTGTAGCTAAAAATAAAAATATCTCGTTTCATTTGCATACTACTAACTCACGAACTGTTTCAAAACTCAAGGCTCATCTCGTTCGTAACTAGCCACCATTAGACTGAACATCATGCACTCTAAAACAACCCCGGCCGATGTATGTAACTGTCACACTCCACTCCAAACCCGGACTAAAAATCACAAACTGGCAACATACACGTCAGTCTTTATTTTTCAATTACCAAAGTCCTTATGTTTGATACAATAAAACGCTCAAGACTTCATATACCTCACTTAAGTTATCTTGAACAAAAATAATTTCCTTTTTCTTCAACTACTATTCGTGTTAGTTATTAATGTGAATAAGCGAAACCCCGATAACATTGAAGGGAAAAGATTTAGTTTCATTAAAACGTATCTTCTCATTCCAGAGTAAGCAAGAACCATTATACTTGTAAAATCGTCACAGGATATCTTTTTGTTCTGTTGACCAAATTAATCGTAGTCTCTTCGCTTTTCACATTGAAACTTATCAACGGATGCTGAAATTAACGACACGCCCGGAACACTCATTACGAACTCTGCAGCAATATTTAGGTTTCAATACAACACGCAAACGATTTGAACCTGGTCACAACCTCTTCACATTCCCAGTAGTGCATTCCGCCCCCCTAAAATACAATTGATCCTATCATAGAAACCACATCAACTTGTTTTTCATTCACCTCTTAAACCTAGTGGTAGAGCGGCTAAGACTCAATTCAGAAACTTATCTAATGGGAAAAGCTCACCCTTCATCAAATGGTCGTAGTTATATGCCAAACACTGTGTTTCTTTGACTGATTATCCAGTTCCAAATGATTATCAGGCCCGCCCACAAAATCCTCAGCCTAACCCACAGAAAATGTCGGAGTAAGCCCAATATATGAATACTTCCTCCTCTTTCATAGAAGAATAAATATGGCCGTTCTGAACTGTATCGGGATCAAATCTTCTCACACACCATTTACTTTTACAACAATAAATTTGATTGGCTGTTTATAGTAGATCCAATCTGATTGGTGTGACATACATACATCTCTCACTCACTCATCCATTGACCCGTCCATAACATACCCGACGCGCCGACGAAGAGGTATTTTTTTTTACGAAAAAATAACTCAAAAAGGTTACATTTGGAAAAGAAAGTGTAACCTGGAAAAATGGGTCACACTTGAAAAATGTTTTCACTAACAGAACTTCGTCAAGAAACCCTCTTTTCCATTCTTTTATTCTATCATATTCGTTATCTTTTCGAAGGCATAAAAATCCTTACTTAGCGGTGTGTTTTTCACTGTATGTAAGGAAAGAGATAAAAGAATGCATCGGGAATATGAAGTGGTAGGCCTTTTTCAGTACGTGCTCTGAAAAAAAAACATTTTCTTTGACATTGATATAGTGGTAAAAAACAAATCGAATGTGGTTTAGCGTGGTCTGTACTCTTATCAACAACGATATGCGTCATCACAGTGCTCAAATTGTTGTGGACTCGCGAGGCGCAACGGAGTGAGTCCACACATTGACGCGAGCAGCGTGGTCTGGACTCTTATCGACAACGGCAAATTAGCCAATCAGATTGCGAGATTAGCAGCAATTGTGATAGAATTGGTTATCGATACAACATTAACTTTTCGTGGGAAGAGATAGCCTCCCATTGGCTGACGATGGCATAAAGCTTCTAATCTCTAACATCGTTCCAATATGTATATACCATTGGGGCCATTTATATTTCGTTCCTCTCTTATTAATAAACGTTTATTATTATTATTATTAATGCAAGGTTTTGCGCATCAACAACCAAGATCTTCTTATTAAAATTTGACTCATTTAGTTTAGTGTTTCTTTTTCTCTTTTTTTTTTAACTCTTGTCGGCTATTAAGTTAAATACTGCTTTTAAAGCGTTTCAAACGTTTAAGGACGGTGCGTACTTTTAGTGCGCACACGTTCTGCGCATCACGCAAGGCATGGTTTAAGCGCCACGCGCGCGCTGGGCTGCCATTGACGTAATCAACTACGTTACTAAGTACACGACTAAAATGAAAGCAGAATTTTCCAACTGTGACCACAGGTCACACAAGCGTAATATAAGAGTTTGTATGGAGAACTGTGGCTAAAATATAAGAGTTTGTATGGAGATCAGGAGTTGACATTAAATTCATTCAATGTATGGGTAACTTACCGAATAAAGACTCTTGAACATTCAATGGTGTCATTTTTTCTCATCTTGGAGAGTTTAAACGACATTTGAGTTTTTAAATTTCTACCGTTATATGATATTTCAAAAAAGTAACTTGTTTTCCTTCCGTTACTTACCCAGGCCTTCAAACTGACAATGTATGAGCAAAATCGATTTTTCGACCGTGGGTGGCTCTCTGGAGTATTTACGAACACACTCCCTATAGAGCGCGAGTTAGAAGAGGAAACTTAGTTCATTTCTCTTTAAGTTTTCCCTGTAGAGATTTACCAGTATGGGCACTATTAAAATAAGGCTCATTTTTTGGTTGTCAATTTTTGGATTAAGGCCGTTACCGTGGCAACATCTCATCTAATGACAGGCACATATATTCCTCATTTTGGCCTAAACTCCTTAATTTTTATGCTTTCCTTCGATGAAATTTTTTCATACTTTGCCACATCATGGAAATGATATTGCCTGACATTTTGAATTGGTAAAAACCATACCCTTTAAGGCCGCACATACCTTTATAGCTCATATAAGGGACTACCTCTCCGGGGGGTAAGTGAAAACAGGCATTTGGGTGGCTCAGTGGGCAAGTGAAATTAGCCTACAAAAGGCGCATTTACACGACATTCATTTTGGGCACGGCACTCCAAAATTTAGACACGCGGGCCGATAGTTATCGATAGTTTTGGGCACGGCCTGCTTAATTTACAGGGCGAAACATGTTCAAGTTTTTTCAATGTTGATCTCTGAACAGCACCTCTGAAACAAGAACGGCACTCTTAAATTCGTGAGTCCCTGCACTTACATGACAACGGTTCACATATGATTTCAGGTGCGGTTTCGCGGACCGTTCGAACGAAAAAAATGGCAGATTCTCGAGTACAGAAAGCAATTGTATGGCTTATTGTTTTGAGAAAGCGAAAACGCCTGTCGTAAATGAGGGACGAAACAAGGTCGTTCCTTACACCACTCTTACATGCATTAAAGCGGCGACAATACAGCCTGCTGCAAGTTATTTTGATCATGAGCTGTCTAAATCCTCCACGCTTAAAGTGGTACTATGACGAAAATCGCATTTTTCCTATCTAAGCCATTTTAAAACATAATGAAGTAGTCTGTAAGAGAAGAAAAATGCTGTTAACTACTTTCAAATATCTCTTGTCGTTCTAGCGACATTCAAGTTTTTAAAATATGCAAATTAGCTAAGTGATGACGTCATACACTCATCCAAATTTTGATCAAATATGAAGAAAGATGTCTCAGATAATTTGTATTAGATTACTAACATATTGAAATCAAGTGGGTGTGGACTGGAAAAGAGTGAGTTGCCATGGGAACATAATTTTTCATAGCTGTAGGTGTGTTTCCTGTAGAACTATTAGCCTGCTAAGTTTCAATGGTCTATGCTGCAAATTAGCCAAAATAGCTCTATTTATATACTTGATATAATATTGGGTTGAGTGTATGACGTCATCAGTCATCTCATTCGCATATTTTACGCATTTTTCACTTAAATATCTCCAGAACTAATTCAGATATTTGCAAACGGTGAAACAGCATTTTCATTCTTTCATGGAATTCTATGTGATACACCTAAAAAATCAAGGGGTAAAAATTTGATCATAGTACCACTTTAAGAGAGATATGGATGCATCCTCATTCTTTTGTGTGGTTTGACATGGTCGAAGCATCTTTTCCTGTTGAGTTGTGGTATTCCAACTTTAGAGTAGCTCATGGAACATTTATATACATTCTCCACGAGACTGTGATGAGATATCTCAACAAGACACTCCAATGCGAAAGCTGTTACACCAAAAAGTTAGGCTACTTTCTGAGGTGGTCTCGGCCCGCCTAACTTTTCAGCAAGCGGGCCAAAACAATTGTTTTTACACTGCAAAAATCAAGCGGGCCACGCCCTATATAATTGGCCTGCTTGCCAAACTTTAGGAGTGCCGTACCCAAAATGGATATCGTGTAAATGTACCTAAAGTCTTGGGAGTCTAAGTGAAATTTTCTGCTTGATAAATGATAATTTCCATGCAGAAACTATATCAAAACTTCTGACTGCAAGATTAGTTAACCATTAAGTTGAAGCATGGATTAATCTAAAATCCAACTGGGCAAGTAGATTTCAAACTTTTTTCCTGCCCTGTCTTCCCTTAATTTTGTCAATAAATAAATAAAACTATGAAAGTTTGATAATCAATCATTGCAGGTTTGATGTCCATTAAATGTTCTCATGGCACATAGTGCCATTTAGTTTAAAATGACTATTGTAGTTGATAATACTCAGTAGTAGTTGATAATACCCAGGTCACTGGAATGCCAATAGATATCTCATGGTCTTGTTTTGATTCTCCACAACTGTAGAAATTCTCATTCAGCTTACTCCATTGTCCCATTGAGCTCATCCTCAAACACAAATGATTTTCTAGTTGTGTCCAGTAATAGTGTTGTGACGTCTGCACAGAATCCACATGATACTTGAAGAAGGTGAACAAGTTTTCTTGACAAAAATTTTCTGTCTTCCTCTTTCTATAGTTTGAAACAATATAAAAGCGATACATTGTAACTGATATTATTTCAGTAAAAAATACTCAACTTAAATAATCAACTATTGTCAGGGCTGTGCTCTAGAAATGCCGGGGTGCCACAGGTGACTAATTTTTGGCTTGCAGCTCAAAAAACTTACTCTTTCCATATAAGCTTAAGTACTGGGTGACCAGGATCCTTTGAACTCCTTAATTTTTCTTAGACCACAGCCTTGATTGTTCTTTTTGGTCCTGGCGGACAGTCCATACATTCACTCTTGTTTTAACCTGTCTACAATGGACCAGGGCAGCCTCAATTGCAGCACCATACTCCTTCGTCTGCGTTATTTGCAACAGAGACTGCCACTCCAGAGTGGGACTCTATAGCCACTCGAGACGATGCTCCGCATCAACATAGCGCTACAACATCGTCTCCCGAGACGAACAGCTGCCGACGACAATGGCCACCCCTCCTGGCCTCCACAACAGTAACCACCACTAAAATGCATCCCAGCTGCCAAAACAACTGATGAACGGTGTATACAAAACCCCATGTTCATTGGAAAAGGTCACCAAACTTGATATGTGCCATGCATTATTGTCTCTGTTTGTGTTCTGTTTGGATTGTGTTACTGCTAACAGGCTAAAATAAGCATTTTTCAAAAATGTAAATGTTGCAACCCTGAAAAGAATAGGTGTCATATATTTACACCCCTTACCTCCCAACAACAGCCACCTATCTACAATGGCCAATTTCCTCTGTCCCCAAGGTGGCTGCTGTAGAGAGTTGCAACATTTTCAACATATCCCTTTCACTGCTTAATGCTCACCTGCAAGTCTGCACAAATTAGGGGCAAGTCATAACTGTCTGCAAGACTTGTAACCTCCTGGATGCTAACAGCATGCATAGCTTCATTCTTAGCTGAAAACCGATTATATAAATCATGCTGGGTTATTGAAGCCTTCTATTGAGGTGGCTGACAACAGTTTCCAGCACTTACCAGCAACATGGCTCTAAGGTTTTCAGCACAAAATTGCAAGTTTGTGAAGTTTCTTTTGTTTCTCAATTCCCCAAAGAGACTTGGATACAAAGAAAACAACAGCAAATATAGAAGTTGTTCCTGAAAGCCTCAGCACCTTGTTACAATGTTGATATATCGCACATGACCCATTACACTTTGACGGGTTGATATTACCACTCATTATCAAGTGATGTCAGATTATAGGTATAATTTACACAAATGCCCTTCATTTCTTATAATTGAATTGTGATAAAAATTTTAAGATACAACTTTTTGCAAAGTTAAAAAATATCTATTTTAGGGGGTTGTGCTCTGAACCTCCATGGAAGGAGAACTTATATTATGCCACGAAGATAACCACAACTTGTTCACCAATGACTGAGCATTTTTGTGATATCAGTACTCTAACATCACTTGATAAATAGTAGCATATCAATCCATCAAAGTATTACTTCTGGAAAGTGGTGTAAGACACCTGATAAGTTAAGGGAAGGGGGAGTGAACCAATATTTCTATTGTATCACCAAAATGTCAAGACTGGCTGACTTTTTAATATTGTTATATAACTGGCCTTTTTCCTGCTACAGCGTGCTGATTCATCAGCTAGTTCATGATCACATGACATCTAACAATGAAACTGTTTCCCACCAAATGCCATAAGTGGGCAACATTGCAAAAACTATGACGTCAAACAGGAAACAGTTCATTGTTACCCGCCAAATGTCGACCGCTGTTGCACGTCATTTGTCAATAAAGTGATTACCATAGACCCTTGAATTAGCGCCCAGGGCGCTTATTTCAAATTTAGGAGAAGACGGGGGGCGCTTATTTGAGGGGATCGCTTATTTAATTTTTCCCAAATCTTGAAAATACATGATCACTTTTTTAATACATCAGGTGGACATAAACAACAACATAAGCTGTTTATCGACATAAAAAGCTGATCCTAAAGTTTAAATCGCAGCATCATCAGAACTTCATGCGGTCACAAACTGAAACAATGTACAAATCTAATACTACACAACGAAAACTATACATCCCTTGCTGCCTCATTACTCGTCTACAAAATAGGGGAGGGGGAGGGGGTGCTTATTCAAGGGGCAGCCCTAATGTTAAATTTTTGGCCAATAGAAGGGGCGTTTATTCAAAGGAAGCACTTATTCAAGGGGGGGGGGGGTGCTAATTTGAGGATTTACTGTATTTTTTTTTTTTTTTTTTTTTGCTATATAGCAAATCACTTAATGACTGGTCCCCCAGGGAACAGTGAATCTTTTCCTCTTGAATCTCACTGTTTCCCTTGGCTTCGTCTCGGGAAACATTGAGATTCTCCGGAAACAAAATTCAGTGTTCCCCTTGGGACCAGTCATTAAGTGTTAAATGCTATTAGGGTAGAGCTGCATCCAACTTCCTTGCCAGTGAAAATAAAAATGATATCACATCATATATCATTTCTGTGTAAAACAAACATTACATACCTTGTGTAACTACAAAGCAGCAGTGACCCAGGAAGTAGTCAATGTCAATATGTTTTACTGAAGACCTGATTGTTTCCAAGCTTTTGAGTGTAAAGAAATCAGTTATCAGTAAGATTGTACACACTTAGCCTGCGAATACAGATGGATTTCCAGCTTTTGGTTCATGTCATTAGCATGAAACAAGAGCTGAAAATCTGTCTGTGGTTACAGGCTACAACACAATGATTATGTCCAGTAGAGGCACGGTGGCCTCATGGTTAGTGCCCTTGTCTCCAGATTGAGCAGTCCTGATTCCAGTCCTGGCCGAGGACATTATGTTGTGTTCTTGCGAAAAACACTTTTACGGTGCCTCTTTCCACCCAGGTGCATAAATGGGTACCGGCAAATTTAATGCTGGGGGTAACCCTGCAACTTCACTTTATTTTGCACTTACATTATAAAATTACAATATGAGCATAAAACAAAGAAAAAAGATACGTATATAACAGTGCAGTGGACTAGCATCTCATCTAGGGAGAGCAGAAATACTCCTAGTCGTTTCATGTTACTGAAACCTGAGATAAGTGCCAGCCCGATGGGCCACTTAGCTTGAATGCAGACTTTTACACCATATGTCTAAACCATGCTAATCTGCTGTTAATGATTAACCCACTGGTGATACCTGGTCAAGTGTTTGGTTGAAAGAGGAAACTGATCCTAGCAATGTAGTCCACAACATACAAAATTAAAAAAAGACAAAGAACATAGAGGATTTCATGGCTGCAGGATTTAAGTTGCTCTGCTATTTCTGGAAAATATTGCTATAGCTACAGTTGAACAGTAGCTTGACCTGTACATTTAAATAATGTCATACTTGGAAAAAATACAATGAAAACAACTTTTTTCCGTTCGGACATCGGAAAAATATGATTTCATCCAATGAGAAAGCTCAGAAATAGTTAAATAATTCAATTAATTCTAAGCTCTACTGCTCATGCGTTGCTGTGAAACCCTATCACTCTTACGCGGACCATTACTTTAAGGTCTTTCCCCAGTATTGCATTGCGCATCCTTACTGCGCATAATTTCACGCGTGATTAGCGCACGCCCATTAAAAAATGGTGGCTTTTTGCTTACAGCTGGACCTCGCCATAGAGGTAAACCATCATTTTCTTGCAAACGAGTATGGTGACCTATCATTTTTTTTCTGTTGTTTTGAACTGAGTAATAAATTTCTCTGTGTAGAATAAATATGGACCAATTCTCAGTGTAGAACAAAAAGCAATCGTCAGAAACGTGAATTTAGCAAGCAATCGTGACTACAATCATGGTGCTATTACAAGGATTTATACGGGTATAAACAAGGTGCTGTTGCTCATAAACGAACATGGGGACCCCTCATTTTTATTTCAGAATTTAATTTCCTATAATATAAACAATCAATAGGCAAAGTTTAACAAAAATCTCAGTGGAGGTTCTATTTCAGTGGAATGACCTTAATTAGAAGAAACAGTAATGAAATTTAGAAGCAAACTGAATGTCAAAGTTGATACAAGAACTGTAATTAAAGATTTCATTTTGTTGGATTACCTCAAATTATTGGTTAAGTCGATAAACAGGACAATAAAATCGATTCTGGGTCTTGTGTTTTCAGTGTCCTCTGGTAATGGCAGACTTGTAGCAACACGGCTGTAGTTGAGTTGTTGACAAGCAACTGTTAATATACATACGTGAATAAATTCAAAAACACGCACCTTAACAAGTTTAAAAAAGATTAACATATGAGACCTACATTTGTAGCGAGAAATCGGTGTGAATACCAAGCATAGATCTTGCAATCCTGTGCTTTCCAATTCCCTTCACACCAACAAACTGTGTCGAAGGAGAAGGGAACAAGATAAATTTACTTTAGTAAAAAAACGAAAGGAAAAAAACAAGATACACCTTAAGAAAGAATGATTTCCAAACTTACCAAAACAGTTGCCTGGTTTTTGTCCGGAAGCTTTGTGAACCGGGAAAGTATGTTTACGTTTTTATCAGGAATTTCCGCCATTTTTATTTGGGTTTCGCGCTCTTCTTGTTTTGAGAGACTGGGAACAACCCTGAAAAGTCCACTGAAAGATTTGGGAACAACTCACTTCATGTATATGCGCCTGCGATACTCAAATAAACTTTTCAGTGGGTGTTTTTCAAGATGGCGGCCAAGAAGAAGCTAAAGAAAGAAAAGAGGGTCCTTGTGTTTGATGAAAATTCACGCAGGTATTTAGTTTCCCTTTTATTGCTTCTCGAAGATCAACTTTTCCTCCTTTCTCCACGTAGGTTTTCAAGAAAACCCTTGTGCTTTGGCAAACATTCAAGCAACAAAGGACTTTTTAAAATGTGCACTTGAGCGCACATTTCATGTACTGTTTCATTGGAATAGTCTCCTTATTTGCGGCAGATACATCATAAGATTGTGCTTTATAAACTTATAACGATAGCAATCCTTAATTGTATGAATTATATCATAACCTTATTATATATTATAGCATAACCTTATTGATTTTACTTCTGTATATAGCCGCAGGGCCAAACTATATATAGGTCAAACACGTAGAGAGCTTTAACTTTGCTTAAGCTTATATTTCAAGACTCATACATTGACAATTGTGTGCTTATTTTTAAGGGAGTATCTTCTTGGCTTTCGAAAGAGAAGAAATGAACGGAGAAAAAAGGCAAAAGAAGATTTAACAAAGAAGGAAAAGGAAAGGAGAAAGGAACTCAAACAAGAGGTTTGTCTCAGTACTGGCTTTGGTTACACATGGTACATGCAGTGTCACTTAATATAAGAAACCTCCAAGCCAGTCTGTAAAGCATGTTAGGTACGTGCATTAGGTTTTGTTTGAAAACTTTTTGCATGCATGCAAGGATCTCAAGGAAACAGTATTTTACTGTACCACCATGAGGTACATGTGTAGCTTCTCTAGGGTCAGCCAGCAGGTTGATTGTCTGAGGCAGGTACAAGTCACACTAGATCAACTTGGACTACCAGTCCGGGTGGGATCAACTCGTATAAACTTGAATCGACTTGGATCAACTCAAATCATAAAAGGCTCTAAAAATACAAAATAGCAGCATGGCAACACAGAAATGTTTTTCTTGATTTGGTCAAATATTTTAGAGGAATTTTAACCTTCATATGGATAAAAGTTTCAATTTCCTCTATCTCTATTTTTTTGTGATCCGCGTTGATCTGACCGAGATTGTACCTGCCTGGTTGTCTGTGTGAATGCCTGCATGGTCTTGAACTCTTCAAGTTCTGTAACACTCCTCAATGCAAGGTGTTGTGAGAAGGTGAGAGTAGTGTTTTTCTTTGTGAGGCAGGCACATTTTGAATGTTTTATTTTCGTCCTGATAGAAAAAGAGAAGTATGGTGGAACAAATGGAGAAACACAGGAAAGAATTAGGTAAGAATGTTAGATTAGGAATTATAGTAGAGGTTTTTCATGTTTTTATTTGAATTCACATTTTTCAGTATTAGTTTTTTGGGGGCAAAACTCATCGTCACACATCTGGTTAATAATCTTAACTGTCCATTTACATGCATGCATTTCACTGGGCTAAGAACCAATTTAGTGTTTGTTTCAAATTTTAGAGGCTCTTGAATCTGATGACGAAAAAGGTGAGCAAGAAGTACCATCATCAGTTGATGCAACATATGATCATCCTGAGCATGTTGTCACGGTTACCACGATCAGTGATGTCAACTTGGACAATGGAAAATTTGCGTGTATTGGACCAAACAAGGTAAGTGATACTAAACCTCCCCCACCCCCCACTGTGCTAAGACACTAATATGAAGATCTTGGTCTCCAGAATATAAGGCTTGGCTAAATTATTGATAGTCTGTATCATGCCAATGTATACATGTAATTCCTTTCATAGTTCATACATGTAGTTTTCCCCTAAGCATAGAGTTTAGAGTACTTTGATAATATACTATTCTCTTTGTGAATTGCAGCAGCCTAAACTGTACTAATTCTTTATCACCTTAATGCTGGTTTTAATACTACTGGCGTCAGACATGAAAAAAAAAAATGTTCGTCATAGTTTAGAAGTCTAATGGCAGATATTGGTCTGGTGCTATTCATGATTGATACACTGTCCTTATACATTATACCTTCTTGCATGAACTTATGTGTATTGTTTCTAACTTTATTTGAATAATTATACTCTTTCTAATACATGATTTTTTTGTGTTCAGGGTTTGATGGAAAAAGTAAAATCACAACCAGATACTTCACTTGCTGAGGTACAGAATCACTCTTCAGTTAAAGGGACTGAAAAGTAAGCAATTACTTTATCTTACAGACTTCGTAGGAAATGAATTACAAATTATAATAAATCATTGATTCAGCTCCTCAACAAGGGAGTTTACAATCACTGTTGAGGGTGACATTCAATATCAGTTTAGTGAAGTTACTGTAGTGTGTATGTCATGTACTAAACATGCTTAAAAAGACAACAAAATGCCTCTGTCTGACTGAGTTTGAGGTCTGTACTGTAAGTTACAGACCAAGTTCTTTCCCCTTTGATTTATGACCGAAGCACAATGTGTGGGCCATGAATCAAAGGAAATAAAAACAAGGATCTGGAACTTACAGTAGGACTGAAAAGACGAGGTTTGTAAGATATTTATGATTAATATCTCTACTGTGGGTCAAACAGTTTGAGTCATGGAGAGTGGCTTCAAACCACTGAATATCAAAATCAAAATGATTCAATTCGAAGTTACTACTAAGCCATTAGCACATTTAAATCCCAGGGTTTAAATACCCTTTTGTCAAAATCTTTTAAAGTTAACTTGTAGTTTTACACACATGCTACATGTATGAATGTTAAGAAAGGTAATAAATATTATTGCATGATGTTTTGGCAACAAGGGGCTTTAAATGTTAGCGGGCCATACAGTAGAATACACCTGCTATATTGACCAATGGCAGTAGGTGTAGTCACTGACAGATACAATGATAGAACAGACATGTCAGCTGTATTTTACTACATGTCCAGTTTTTCATGCATCTGTCCTGTTATTGATCATGAATTTCATCATAACATTGTCCAAGTAGCTGTGGATCTATGAGGGGATAGCTCAGTGGATCCGCAGACTACTTTGACAATGTTATGACAAAATTCATTGCCGATAACAGGACAGACGCATGAAAAATTCCTGTCAAATTTGTTTTTTACAATAACAAACTGTCAAATTGTCCACTCTCTGCGCTTTGTTGCATCGTAAATTCATGTGTCTGTCTGCTTATTGACAATGAAAATTAGCCATTGAGTGCATGAGAATTTCTGCAGTTATTGTAACATC
The DNA here is from genome assembly GCF_042242905.1 of Orbicella faveolata. NCBI lineage: Eukaryota > Metazoa > Cnidaria > Anthozoa > Scleractinia > Merulinidae > Orbicella > Orbicella faveolata. The sequence continues at coordinate 23,522,763 of NW_028301547.1, read as the reverse complement.
TAGTGGTTTAAACACTAAACTGGAAACTTTGAAAGCAGGATTGAAATGGTTTTTTTTTTTACATTTATGTACAAATAAAACCACTTATCAAGTGGTGCTCTTCTTTTTACATTGACAGAGCCACTTCCAAAAGACAAAAGTCTCACAAAAAATTTAGAAGGAAAAGAAGCAATAAGAAAAGTGTGCAACAGCAAGAAGGTCAATCTGGAAAAAGTAAAAAGAGGAAACAACCTCATCTCCATGGTAAATCAAAGCAGTTCAAAAGGAGTTAATTCATCAATAATTTATCACACATTTCATAGGTTCAAGTTGGATGGGATCAAAGCTACAGATCACAAGTCTTTGGTTGAGGCATGAGGCACTCCATAGCACAGTGACTTAGAAAGAAGTAGGGCTTGAAAAACACTTAAATTCAAGCTTGTCCTTCACTCTCAGACAAGCAGCTATCAAATTTTGCTTGCCCCAGGCAACTTAAAATTTACTAATTTGTTACTGGCAGACGATTTCCCTAGGCTCTTGCCCATCGGCAAGCAAGTAAGAATGAGAAGTTACCTGCCCTGCAGGAAAATCTACTTGTCCTGGACAATGTGGCAACACTTTTTGCGAGCCCTGAAGAAGTGAATAGCCAGGAAGAACTTCAAGTCCAAACTACAATGCAATTTAATGTAATTCATTATCAATAACTTTTGGGAAGAGCTGTATTTGAAACTTTAGAAACAAGAAGAAATCTCATTTCACAGTGGCTCAAAGGGCCATTTCTGTGGACAAAACAAAAGCTATATTGTCCCGAGTAATGATCCCACAACAACTGCAAGATGAGACTCACCCCAGATTTCTTCTAGTTTTGAAAGTGGCAAAGAAAAATCAGTTCAGCAAAAACAAAATTCTGATTTCCAACAGTTCTGGAAAATGAAAACCAACACAGTTACAGAGCCAGTGATTCAATATGAGATGAACAAATGAGAATTTCCTACTGGCTTTAGCTACTAGTAGAAGAGACAGATTATTTGGCAATACATGCAAACAGAAAATTAACATTGTTCGCTTGGTACCTTGAACAACCACTTCTTGCTTGGCTAGAGCTAAAGCTTGGCAGGTTTAAAAAGGAATACCTAACACCTAAAATCAGTGCTTCTGCTATATACATGAACAAGTGAAGTTAAAATGTAACGCGGCTTTGTTGGAAGCAAATGGAAGTGTTGACAGTCAAAATAAATTCACATTTACAAGTGCAGATTATTGGGTTTGCTGAAATCAGTATTGTGGCATTCATATAAAGAGGTTATATGGCCCAATGAGTGTAGCAGTACATAATAAATAATAATAATAATAATAAAATATTTATATAGCGCCAATATCCTAAAAGTTCAAAAGCGCTTTACAGTTAGAAATATTAGAAACACTTAAGACAAATAAAGTAAAAATAAAAAAATGTCGCTAAAAAGTTATAAACATGCTTTCTTAAAAAGGAACGTTTTTAGTTTATGTTTAAAAAGGGACACTGAGGAGCTGTTCTTGATGTCAGACGGAAGAGTGTTCCAAAGTGTAGGAGCTGCTACAGAGAAAGATCTTGCGCCATATGTTTTCAAATTGAAATGCGGAATGGAAAAAAAAGTAAACAAGTTACATGGCCCAACAAGTGTGACAGAAGAAGTTACCATTTTAGGTAGTTTTCATATTTTGTTAAATTTTGTCAATAAAACACAAAAGATGACAATTGAGCTGTGTAAGTATTGTACAACTTTGTGTTGAAGGATTAAAATACTATATATATTTTGAGCTCTTTTGGGTGCTCTCCACTCGGAGGACTAAGTAATGGCAAGAAAAACAAGTCATAAAATACACATGTAATTTATTAGAAGCCATCAAATTACAATAATATTATAAAGTACATAACTCACAAAGACTCTGCAGTAAACTTTGTTGTAATCTTTACTTTGTATACACCTGGGCTGAACTAAATGTAACTTGAACTGGACAGTTCAATAGAACATCTAAAAAAGGGCTCTTTTCAAAACTGACTAGAAATTACTGTAACTATTTTAACTATAACAAGTTTGTAACTCATACTTAGCTTAAGAAACTATTTCAAATTGATTGCAAAGAAACCTTGATATAAAATGTACAAATTAACTTTGACAGCATTTACTTGCTCATTTTTCTCTTTTTGAAACAATAACTTTCTCTTACTCCCTTTGAAACTATGAAAATAATATTACTGAAAGAGAATCCAAAAGCATTCTTTTAAAAAAAGTTGATTTGTAAAATTGTACAGATAAATGTTCTCATAAATCATCAATAGCCAAATCTACCCAAGTACATACTTCTTTTCAAACTTACAAAATATATATTTAGGGAATAAATTATTGGTTACAAGTGATAATCTCATAGATTAACATGTCGTCCAACACATCAACAATAATTATTTGTTGTTAAATCCAATTCTTAATTACAACTGTAAAATCTCTGTTTTTCTCAACAGCAGGAAAAGGTGTGAATCAGGAAAACAACTGATGTTGGACGATTCTATAGTCTCTTGGTCAAAAAGCATTTTTCAAAAGAAAGTGTGCGATAAATAAGATTGAGAAACTGTAACAGCATTATCAATACCACAAGAACACTGTCGTGTCGAATCCTGGGGTCATTATAACAAAGAAAATGCAAACTCTGGTGATCTTGAAATGTCTCCATCTTTTGATATTCCCATCATTCTCTCCTTGGTGAGCAAGATTTCTTGTGTTCCTTCCAATTCTTTTTCTGGCATTCCCTTGAGCAGTAATAGGCTTGGCGGCATTGTCCACAAACCATCATTTTCTTTTCCCTTTCTTTACAATTCTCGCATGTAGCTGACTTGGGAAGGATTGTCTTGGAACTCTGAAGTTGCTTCTGTAACGTCCTTCCACTGTAAGGGAGGTCTCCGAACTGGCCAAGTGCTGACAGAAAATTGGACAGACTAGATGGCTGCATAAGTGACAGTGGCTGTCGACCCAAGCCTGGGCCTTCTGCAATCACCTTAGGTTCCTCACCTCGCAGTTTGCTGCTGTAATAAGCAAACAGCTTCCTTTTTCCAGGAAATTCTTTCATACTCTCCAAATATTCCTTGGATGGTTTGTAGTTTAGTTCTGTGAGAAAGTCAAGCACACCAGTCCAGGTTGCATCTGCTGGGTGTGCTGTGTCACCGCCAAGGCACCGCTGACAAAGGTTTCCAAGACCTGTGACACACTCGTAACACGAGCTCTGGAACACACCAAGCAGAATGCTGTCAAGGACTGCCTGATTTTTCTTAAGGCCAGCTGGAAGACACTCAAATGCAGTTTTCAAGGCTCTCATTGCCCCTTGTTCAGCTGCCATTTGTAAAGGAGAGTAGTGAATACCACACTTATCTGTTGGGTCAGCACCTGAAAGAGCAAGATAAAAGGCCAATAGGTTTGAAGTTTTGTGCAAAATTAATTTACCTCATTGACACATTAGTCCCTAAAGGTCAGCATTGTTCAACAAAAAAATTCCATAAGTCCTTATTGTCAAGAATGCTTTGGATAGTTTGTTTAGGAAGTTCGAAAAACATTTTCCGATAGCTACATTGATTTCAAATTCTTTTTGATACTTAAATTTGCCAAGTATTAAACAAAAGGTTTCTTTATCAATAACAATAGTTACTAGATGGTAACTCCATGAGCAGGCAAGATGAATTAAATTCTGTGCAGTGATTGGCTACCCGTGCAGAGATGACACCATCTTGCCACCTTGGGATTACACAGTGTCCCACAAGAAATATTTCACTGAACCAATTTAATAAATCCTTTATTGACCAAGCTTATTCAGGCAAGATGGGTGAATATTAGCCTCAATCTTTTTTATGTGTTAATTGAACTCCATCTAATTGTAGGTCCAAACACCACACAAAATAAATTGGCCAATATCTGGCCATCTTGACCTCATGTTTGGCCAATAACCCATATGTAATGTTATCCAAAATGTTGCTGTAGCCCAAGATTTTTAACCCTATACATCATTGATTATTGTTATAATAATTGCTATAATAACCGACCTGCATTGCAAAGAATCTTGATGATCTTCGGGTTGAAATTGTAATAACAGGCCATGTGTAGTGGCTGTGGGATTCCTTGTCCACTTCTACTTATCTTCACTTTGGCACCAGCATTAAGCAGCATTCTCAACATCTGCGGCATTTCACTACATGTAGCGACATGAACCAAGGTCTTCCCGCAACTGGTAACTCTGGCATCAAAAAATACCCCTTCACTGAGTAGCTCTTCAAACTTTTTAGCATGACATTTGATCCTCAATGCTTTGCAGCACTCGATGTCTTGATTCAAGATCAACGAGCACATGAATGTGCGAACATTGCAAGCAGCCCACTCAAGAGCTCCAGGAGTGTTGCGCCAAAGTTCAGCATTGGACAGGCAGTAACTACCTATATTAGACAGTGATGCCCAGTTTCCCATGTGAAAAGGTATTCTGCAATTTGGCAGCTTGCGTTCTCCAGTGAGAAAATTCAGGGTTTCTGGGGATGCTTGAAAAGCTCTTAGAATTGTACCTTCAAACCTGTGAAACAGATTTCTAGATTCTGGGTCACCTGAGTTTGGCACCAAATCAAAGTAGTCCTCTGCAAAGCCCCTTTGTTCCTCGTAACGGTAGTCAAGCAGCGCTTTAGTCCAAAACCATGCCCCACATGATGAAGATAGGCGGAAAGCTTCTGAATTGGATTTTTTTAAAGCAAACTTGAGAGCCCCCTTGTCATCACCCATTTTCATGTAAACCTCCAGGACATGGTACCTCCAGTTGGCAAATGATGACCAGCTATGAAAGTTTACAACAAAGATCACACATAAGTGCTTTTTGTCATCTACTTTAACACAACACAAGTAAGGTTGGGGTAAGAGTTTAAGGGAGGTCAATACACATTTCAAGAGGCTTGTGCTAAGTACAGTAGTGCATAGCACTAATAAACGTGCAGCCGGCAGGTCAAAAGTTCCAGGTTCCCACTTCTAATACCTTTCCCTCTGTACTTCTGGGCCTTAATAACGATAATGATTATCATTTATCACTACATTTGTTTACTTAAGTAAACCTAAAGCCATGGTCCAAACACACAAACTGTAACCCTTCTTGATACACTCCTTGGTTCACTATTCTACCAGCTAAGTCAAAGCTGTAAGGGTGTTGGAGCAGGTAAGAAGCATTCCCCACCACACTGAATGAGCTAATGGGCCAACTTCCATCAGCTATAAATCTGTGCACCTGATAAGTTGTCTCATAAATAACTATTGGTAAGGAAAATTTAGAGGTGCTAAAAAGGGGATTCCCAGTGATGATGGGCGTTTTCTTGCTCCAAAATGGAAATTCACCCTCCCTCCCCCAAGGATCACTTTTACTAAGTAAGTATGACATTATTATTTATTAACAAGGCAATACCTGTAGAATTTTGGATCCAACTTCTCTAGTAGAAGATACTTTTTGAGTGATTCCTTGTATCTCCCCATCTTGCGCAAGGTGTTGGCTTGGCCATGCACAGCATGAAAGTAACTGCGCAGATGATTCAGCCCCCAACATTTTCTCTCAGACAACTCCTTATCAAACTCATCACTTAGATTTGGTGCCACTTCCACAGCCTTGCTATAGAGTCCTGATTCAATGAAAAAAGATTGTTATATATTCTACTCACCAGATCCAGTGAATTTGCAAGAAGGGGTGGGGGGGGAATGTACCAGCTGCGGCACAGTAACATTAGAGTCAAGGGGAGAGGTTTAGAAGCGTGTGTTGCCGAACATTTCAGGGTCAAAACAAAACTGGAAGATCTACCCCTCACCCTACCCCAATCCACATATCCACAAGGAGGGTATAATTTTCCAGAATGTATTGTTATGAATGTATTTAGGTAAGTGGAAATGAAATTTCAGGAGTTGCGGTCACGCTGAGCCAGAGCAGTTTAATGCAAGATACAGTATATTTATAATTTGGAAGCCTGAATTAAGTTTTATAAACAGTAACACTGTCCAATAAATTTCTAACTTTTACCAGGAAGGACTCTATAACATATTTCAGCTTTTATAAACGTATCAAATTTTCTATTTTGAACAATATTCACTATTCACAATATTGTCAATATCGGCCCTATTCGACAACGTGTAAGTGATTGAATTTCCGAGGAATCTGCGTGCATAGCTACCAACACATAAGTCATGAGTGTAGCTACAGAGGAAAACCAGTAAAATGCAATCTTCGCAGTTCACAGTTCACAGAAATTCTATCGCTTCATACGTAACCTTATATCGGATTACACCACATGCAAATCGAAGACCCCTTCGTCTTGTGTGCGAAATATGTTGCGCTGAAAGCTTGAGATAAGGACATGAGCTTAAGCTAACATCCTTTCAATGCGCTTAAAAACATTTCGTGATTCCCTTACTGAAAAGTATTTAGTACATTTCTCTCAATTGCAATGGACAGCATGAAACTTACCAAGAGCTTCATCATACGTCTTCGCCTCGAACTGAGCTAACACGTTGTACGCTTCAGGACAATTTGGGGATATTTTTAGTGCTGCTTTGGCTTCAGTTATAGGATTCTCCGATACATAAGCCATCCTTGCTTTCCTCTCGGCTTTGTAAATCGCTACGCTCGAGTAGAAGCGTTCGTCCACACCGAGTTCTGCAGCTACTCCGTGGCCCTGATTGAGATTAGATAAATGTGATTTGAACTCGGGATCCTCGTCTGGGTTTCCGTCACCAAATCTTTCGAATTGCAGCGGGTATATTGGGTTAAAAATCGTTATCATCGTGCCAAACTCTTTGCTGAACAGCCCCATGAGATCGTCCATGTCTGTCGAATGCTACCCTATCAAAACACAATGCACGTTCTGACAGAGGTGACAAAATTTGGCGGGAAAAAAACCTCGTTTCGGAAACGAGGTACAGGGAAAGGACAATTTGGGATTGGACCAACCAAATTTCCGGAAAATTCGGTCAAAAACTGAATGTAGATTGGTTCGGTCCAACCAGAAAAGTTTCAAAAAGAACAGTTTACCTTTTGAAGTGAACGAGTTTTCTGCTTTTCTCCGTTGGACTGGTTCGATCGAAGATTGACCATTCCAACTAGTCAATTCCAGCACTTTGTGGTTCGGTTCAACATGGAGGAAAACACTTACCAGTGTGCAGCGGGGAGGTGTGCAGCTTTTATGGAATGTTAACAGCAGATTTATCAGTGTTTCTCGTACATCCATGAACAGTTCCAACAGCTACGTAGTTGTTTTTCAAGCGAAGTATATGTTTTGGCTGTTAAAAACTGCTTATTTCCTAATATTCTCCGTTTAGCTCATGTAAAACTCCCGCCATTTTTAATTTGTTATATCATTTATTAAATTATGGGCTTTGACCAAACGTGAAGTCAAGATGGCTAAATTGACTTGGCCAAGTTCTTTTTTGAGGTGCCTATGGACCGAGAAGGAGTCGAGGACTCGAGGTGCATAAACAGGCACAAAAGAATGAGGTTAAAAAATAACCAGCCATTTTAACTGGTAAAACTTGGTCAATAAAAGGCTTATTGTATGGAAAAAGAACACTAGTTTCTTGCAGGACACAGTGGGTAATCCAGAGCAAGCAAGATAGCGATGGCACTATCTTGCCTGCTGGGGTAGCCAATTACAGTGCAGGATTAGTTATAAAAGATTCAACTTCTTCAATTCTCAACAATAATTGGCAATGTGTTCTATGCAATTACTAGTCAATCTCAGCCAACACTAAACACTGAGAATGGAACAAGACCATCCGCACACGTCGTGATCCGTTCACCCCCCAAAAAAGTTCGAACCTCAGCCCGGAAATTTTGGTTGCATGGATCACGCCCACAGAAAGCTTCAAAAAATAAGCACATATTCTCCCTTTCCCCCCCACCTCCCTCCCCTAGGTGAAATCTTTCATACACCCCTCATATACTCCACATGTTTTTTTCCTTGTTGAAAGAGGGGGCAGTGGGAGTGACTTTTCTGAGGACATCCTCAAGCTGAACTCCTTTGACATAACGCTTGGCAGATATTATTTCTGCACAGGTGTATCTAGTGTTCATTGCATTGTTCAGACGAAGGAAATTGGTTTCATGTGCTGTTTTCTTTTGGCTGTTCACATGTAAAGATGGAACTAAGGTGTTGTCGATAATTGCCTCTAAGACTCTTTCATTGGAAAAATGACTTTTAACAACAAAAATGCTACATTAGGCATGGTTTTTATTATTTCTTTACATATTATAAAAAGGTTTATACTTCACGCCTCAGATTAACAAAATCACGCCGAAATTCAATTGATGTTTGAAACTTACGGCTCTTCACACGGGCTTGTCAGTTCTTTGAACAGTTTTGAGGTTTTGAGTCGCACAAAAATCAATTTTCTTTTTTAAGAGTCATTATGAGGGCGATCTCAAGCTACTAAATACTAAACGCTGACAGTATACGATAGCTCAGCCAATCAGATTGCAGTATTTTTTTAAATGCACATTAGTTGAGAGGGACCTTTCAGGCAAAAATGTTATGAATGCGCGCGCTCTGATTAGTCAATCAGCTATGATTTATTGTGCCAGTAAACTCATGGAAATTTCGCGTGTCTTCTGAATTATTATATAAAAGCAATAGACCGTGATTTACGAATTCTTCTCGTGTTCTTCCAACATCCCGCGTGGTTTATCAGCCTATAAACCATAAAAACTTGTGGTCTATTGCTTAAATAACTTCTGATGTTTCCTGCTGATGAAGGCCTTATCCACACTACGCCGGAGAAATTTGAAACCGCAACTTTACTTCCACGGTTAGGTCTACCGTCCACACTAATTTGTCACGAAAACGGAACCTTTCGACAACGCTCTTCAAACAGGACGAATTTGAAAACGACGGTCGGCTTTGCGTTTTCGTTGGACGGAAAATATTTTGAAAACGGAGCTTTTCGAAAACGATGACATCACGATGGTCATGAGATTTCCCTGACCGAGTTTTCCTCAAACACAAATCCAAAACTGATGACCGGTGATTGTGGCGTCTTTAAATTCCTCCTGCGTAGCGTGGACGGAAAACATTTGATACCTTTTCAGTGTGAAACCTCCGTTTTCAGATTTCTCCGACGTAGTGTGGACACTGCCCAAGTTTCATTACGCGAAATGAATAAAAACGACACTTTGCCATGCGAGAAAAAAAGCGGGTCTCTTAAAAGAATCATGCCTTTGACATAACAACAAGAGACCCTTTTAACGAGTTGTCAAAAGTATCGAGCGGATTGTCGCAATTAAAATGACGTAATTTTACACATTGAGTCAACAAACACCTAGCGTATTTGGTCAACTGATCTTTAGAGTCGCGACTGAGGAAATATTGTGGACAACACCTTGGAACTTAACCCGTAATTCTGCTTCCGGCTTGAAATGTTCAGAACCTAATCCCCCCTTTGATGATCGGTCAACTGTCATTTAAGGCAGACCAAGCAGAAACGTTTAAAGATATCTATTCAATAACTTCTCGCTTTTCTCAGGTTAGTCAGTGGTTTTCTTCTATAAGTAAGAATTTAATCATTTATTCTTTTTGCTTGCTGGACGTAGTTGAAAACGACGCCACTCTTGACATATTTTCCACTGTTGACAAGGCTTTGTTTTGTTATGTACGTTGGTGTTTAGTCCTGGAAAATTAGATTTAAATTTCAAACGCTCGAGTGACCTTATACCATCTGGTCACCTGCTGTCAAAACGCTTGTTAAACCTGCAGCGAGAAAATAGCGAATTCCTAAATTTTTTCGATGCAATATCATTCTAAAAAAGTAGTCAAAGAACACTGAAATATCTAAAGCATGTAACAGAACTGCAACTGTGAAAAATTTTATATTATGTCAACATACCTTTCAAGGAATAAAAACAACCACATGCAAGAGGTATCGTGAATACAAATATAATTGTTAAAATGCAAATAAATACGTACAGAAAGGAAAACTGAAATTATCTTTGTTTAAATAACCCTTCGTAAAGTTTTGGAGACCACGTTCTTTGTTTGAAAGTTTCTTTGAGTATTTGTATAGGCCAAAGTTTCCAAATACCCGTCTTTTTGCTAACGGTAAACTTGGGAAATCTAACCACTCAAAGAATTTAGCTAATAGCGCGTTTTGAATAGAGTTAACATCTTCAAGAAGACATGTAATATATCAGTTTTATTCATTCAACTTTACATCTTTTGATTTCTAGTTTCATTTGCCAGATTGCGGTAGTCAGGAAGGTGTAGGTCTGAGCATTCAGTAATCGGGTTACCGGTTCTTTAGCCCCCAAGTCGATTAGCCCATAGCCTGTTAAATAAAGAACGACAAACAGACAGTGTTTTTGACTTCTAGTTGGGGGCTAAATGATTGAGGAACTAATCGGCTCCGGGCCTAAACGAACGGTTACCTAGTAATCGTTTCTCAGTAGGTCAGTGCCCGTTCTGTGCACACTAGCGACATAACAACATTATGACATCACGACATAGTCGCTCATATCGGTAATGTGAACATCGACTTAAAGACATATATAAGGATACGTGAAGAGATGACTTAAAAAAATGCACGAAGAAACACTTATTGCAATTGCAATAATTCTGTTTCTTTTCTTCGACGACGGAAAACAAAAGGAAAAATTGCTAGAAGAAAAGAGTGGATGCACCTGATCTTTCAACAAGAAGCTAGGAGAACACAAAGCCAGTGCCACAACCTCATTAGAAGGTTTCGTTTGGGTAATGAGAATATTATTTCAGGTAAACGAAATTAACGTTCCTGACCACACTTGACGGTCGCCGCCATTTTGAAAATAGTGCTGGTGGCAGTCTGGGTTCTACAATTCTTGCGTCGCTCTGATTAGTTCTTTGTTATGTTGCTATGTCGATGATGTTCACACTTGCTTTAACAGAAACATAACGCCATAACGACATAGACGTAACGACATAAGGAAAAGTTCAATTTTTCCCCTATGTCGTTATGTTGCTATTATGATGTTCACCCTGTCAACATAATGACATAAAGTCCTTCATATGTCGTTATGCTAATGTTGTTATGTCGCTGGTGTGACCTGGGGCTAACAGGTACTGCCATCTTTATATCTGGCCGTGATCTTCCAATGTTTTGTTTTTGGTTTTTTGCAGTTCCCGGAAAATCTCGAGAATGGGAGGGGCTATTTATAAGGACAACGCAGCCATCGAATACGAAGAACGCAATATCTACTTGAACTCTATCCGAACACTTGGCAGGTAACTGTACAGAAATTATCACACGGCGGTGCGAAGATATTAATTTTATTTTCGAGTGGTAAAAACAGTAGGCCATTTCCAAATTGACTTTTGCCCAAGAGATTATGCTTGCTTTTGTCTCATTGTCAAAACGAGTCTTCCTGCGAAAGCATGCAATGACATATTTAAATGTTTCACCTGCACTTTCATTTTCATATCAAACAAACTCATTTTCAATTGAAACGTTTTGCACGAGTACTTGCTCTGGAGAAGAGGCAAACGGCAACACGGAAGACGGAGGTCTATAAACAAAACAGTTACCCCGGGAATCAAGGAGAGCAGACTGCCATTTGTCTCAGTCGCTTTTCGTTTTTTGTCGCTCCTTGTCGCTTGAGGTTAAACTTTAGAATCTGTAAGGGGCTAAAATTCTAGCCTCCGGAGCCAAGCGTTCTCATAATTTTTAGGAAATCGTCGATATTAGAAGAAAGGCGAAAAGCGCAGGTCGCTCTGAATTCTACATATAGAATTTCCTCAGTGAAATAGAGTGGTGTTCAAATGAGTGCTTTAAAACCAAAACCGGATCAGTTACTTACCAATTATACCGTTCAGCCAATCAGAAACTGTGGTATAACAGTATAACCAAAACCAAAGTAATGGCCTGATTAATTTCTACCCTCAACTGAAAACTGCACTAAGCCAAATGAGCATAACTTATTACAATACAGTGGGTCTTGAACTCTCCCTTTTTCTATAGAGAAATATAAGGCCCGAATGTCCTATAGGTAGGTTAATTATAGTGAGTATTGTACAGTCGAACCTGTGTATAACGGCCACCCTCGGAACTTGAGGAACTGGCCGTTTAATACAGGTGGGTGCTAATACACAATACAATACCGCATAAAATGACCTGTCACCCGGTCAAGGGTGGCCTCTTACTACGGGTAAAAATGACAAAGAAAGACAAACATAGGACTGCTACAGGGTGGCCGCGGCTGCTTAATAAAGGTGGCCGCCTTATACAGGCAACAAATGCAGCGTTTGCACGAGCGAAAATTCGCGGCTTTGAAAACCGGCCGCCGCTTAATAGAGGGTGGCCGCTTAATACGGGGCCGTTATATACAGGTTTGACTGTAATTGAACACATAATTACATGACTAATACCGTGAGCAGGCAAGATGAGCCAAATCCTGCGTTCTGATTGGCTATCCGAGGGGCCATTATGGTGTTATCTTGCCCGCTCGGTATTACCCGCTGTGTCCCGCAAGAAAAATTTCCTCGAAAGCCATATAATAAATACTTTATTGACCAACCTTGTTTGGTCAATAACTCATATATAAGGTCAATATTTAAGGTGTCAATTGAATTTCTTTGTACTTCAGACTCGAACCAACGCGGCCAATCACTCTCCACCAAAAGGCGCTTTTCCTATTATGGTTGTCGATCATCTTTCTTTGGGTCACGTTGAAAACCAAGCGTTACATTCTAAAGTGGCGTGACAAGTGGAAAGCTAAGCAGATGGAGGATGAAGAGAAAGATTTGGCCGAGAAAGGTATGAACCTCAACAGGTGCATGATTCACGTAACGGAGAAGCCATAAAACTGTGAGTTTCAGACTCAGTTAGTCATTGCGACCTGGGTAATCAGCCCTTAAAAGCCCTGACCAAACGGACTCGCAAGTTGTTGCAAGTAGCTGCAATTTAAACATGCGTAACTTGGGTCTGACTCGCAAGTTTCCTCGCAAGTACACGCAAGTCGCAAAAAAAAAAACCTTTTCAAGGCTACCGCCTAAATTCCGCACGGCCAAAACGTAACCATCACAAAAACGAATGGACGTCACTCAACTTGGGTTGACTTGGGTTGGGTGGACAAGCGGTGAAAAACTTGCGTCGATATGCGCGAAAATTTGATCACCACCAGAGTGAGCGCGAGTCATTGCATTTGAACGGAAGTGCACGCAAGGTCTGACCAAAGGGAATCGCAAGTAGACCCAAGTTTTGAACTTGCGTCTCCTTGCGAGTCCTGAATAGGCAAAGATACTACATCTTTGACGACAACCATTCAGAAAGTGTAAAACCCTAGTATCCTGCATTTAGTTCACTTAGTTAAAAAACCCGCTGCACCAGAACCACTAGCCAGAGGGTAACTCCATAGTCTCTAAGACTGACGGATGCCAATGAGTTGAACAACCGATATGTTCTTTCGCTTAAGTGCTTTTCAGAAATTATTTTCTTTTCAATCTACTTGAAACACTGATCTCTCATTTCTCTCTAGAGAAGGACAACGTGCTGATATCTGTGTATCCAGTTTCTAAACCGCGTAAGTAACCGCTTATTGATTATAAAAGCGGCCATAAGGACAAACGAAAACTCTCAACAAGAACCTGGAAGTCTAGGAAGTCACCAAGGAGTGCGGATAATACTGGTGTAGTCCGTAGTTCCGCTTGCAGTGCTTCGGGACGTATAGACTACAAAACAGCTAATGTATATTTTTGCGAACGCGCACAGTCTTTGGACGAAAGCTCTGGAGCGAATGTCAAAAGGGTGAGAATGCTTTCGAAAGAAAAAACAAACAACCATGTTTAAAAAATTCCGGCGAATAAGTGAGCAGAAGGTTTAAACAGGTATCCATGGTTACACGAGATAAAAAGCAAGAAGACGTGTGATCACAGAAAAGTTTCAGAGCCACCTTATCTTTTCAGTTTCCTTCACGGGTTGAGTAACCGATATTTTCTGAAACCGAAGTGTCGAGTATTATTCCTTTGTTAACTGGTTATCTTCTTGCATTTAATTTCTGGTGAAAACTGTTTTTTTTGTGTTCATTTTAGCGTCCGTGTCGCGATTTGGTCGCGGAGATGCGTCAGAGGAAAGTAAGGGTACTAGAGGACTGTTTGAGAAACTTCTTGAAAGCGACCCGGACCAACCATCATTTGAAGAGTTTTTAACCAAAGCTGTCGTCTTTGGCGCAATAATGCTTTATTTCTGGTTATGTGATTATCAACATATATGGTAAGCATCTCGTTGTATGCAACGCAAACACTATCTCATGTTAATCTGCTTCATCATATGCAGTGGTTAACTTACTATAAGTGATACTTCTGTCATTATGAGGTGATTCCCCCCATTACAGCCCTGTAATAAACTATTTCAGTATTAACCTCGAACGGTCGGTCTTCGCGTGAAAATCTCAAATCTCAACATTACCTTATTGACCTCGCTATCGCTCAGTGAATACGGCATGGTCTCGGCTGAGATTTTCCCGTAAAGACTGTAAAGACCTCACTCTCGCTTAATAAGTAGTTAATACTCTCAATCTTCTGTATGAAATCATTAAAATTTTTCACCTTAACCCCGGTCTCAAAACATTTCATGACCCAGTAATTTTGTATATGAATGAAATCTCCATAAATTTAAGGCAAACTGCAGCAGTTTATTGCTTAGCCTTTTTTGAGGCATTACTGGTATTAAAATCTTTAATTTATACATTTGTTACAGGCCCAAGACGCATAAGCAGTACTCCAGAGACATCTTTGTTTTTTTGTTTGCTCTTCTGGTTATCGTGGCCTTTGTTTACACTATTCGTAAAACACCTGAGAAACTCGTCAACAGAGATCAGACTGAAGAGTGGAAAGGCTGGATGCAGGTCAGTATAATAAAACCAAAAAAAATCTAACCTTCTGTGTTTTCGAAACGGGATGTTGCGTTCAGGGCGCAATTCAACCTCGATCCCAGGTTCTGTCTCCTTCGCCTCCCTTGTTGAAATCAAAGTGCCCTATGAGCAAACCCGTAGATTTAACACACAAACAAGTTTCCATGTTTAGTGCAACAATCGCAGTCACGTAATACCTTGACCTAGAAATGTAAAATGATATATACGTCTGCAATACAGTGCTTTCAAGAGCTTTATCTACGTGTCAGCAGAAGTACCCCAAAAGCTTTACGGACGACAGATGGACAGTCATTTGCATATTATTTGCATAATCTGATCGACCACTACAGCCCGTAGCATACCTATGCAATTCACGGGTTAAAAAGGAGGCAAAAGAGTCTAGGATCGAGGTCGTAGGCAGTTGTCTACAGAACGCACGACACATTACACACAATGCCGAGTTTTTAACATTGGATGAAGGTAGTAAAAGAAACAGTCAAATAAAAAGCAGGTTGATCCTCTTGAGGCCTTAGGTGCCACTTGGCACGAAGTGGACAGGTAACAGGGTGACAGGTAACAGGGTGACAGGTAATTATCTTGAAAAACTTTCTAAACGCCGC
Organism: Orbicella faveolata; assembly: GCF_042242905.1. Taxonomy (NCBI): domain Eukaryota; kingdom Metazoa; phylum Cnidaria; class Anthozoa; order Scleractinia; family Merulinidae; genus Orbicella; species Orbicella faveolata. The sequence goes on along the minus strand of NW_028301547.1, from coordinate 23,507,260 downwards.
TAATGTTAGTTATGTTTGTCTACATGTAAATTCAAAATGCGTTAAGTTACGCATGGAAAATTGCGTCAAAATAAAACAGCTTTACGGTTAAGCAAAGACCACTTTTTCCGTGTTTACACAGCCTCATCTAAACACGAGGGGGGGGGGGGGGGGGGTTCGGAGAATTCGAGACAGTTATGCAAACCCGAGACGCAACCAAGGGTTTGCCTAACTTTCGAGAATCCTCGCTGTAAACACGGAAAAACTACTTTATTGCTTTTATAAAATATTTCTCAAGAATACGCACGAATTTAATCGCGAAACTATCGACCAGTGAGAGCACGCGTAGTATCTCAGTTATTCTAGAACACAACAACGCACTGATCACCTTGCCGGTCCCGTTCCAGAAGCCTCCTTTTTGTACTTTTTTTTGCTTGTACTTCATGCTGGTTGAAACGAAATTTCCTTTCCATTTGCGCGATTCGGTGGACACTTGACATATCTGTGCACGTTTTGTTGGTGACTAAAGAATGAAGGTGCTTCACATTAAAGGAGCTACTTCACAGTTTGAGCATCTTGAAAACTTAAACATAAATTTTCCAATTTTGTCGTTTCAAATCCGTGTCGATCTTTCTCATCCCAAGCCATCCTTTCTTTATGGTTTAATATCATCTCTTTAGTAATTTCCAATCTTAGTAAACTATTATTTTCAGGTTTCCGTCAATTTAGAGGTAATTTTGTAAGCGGCCAAGTAACTCTAAAAACCGTGACTGAATTCCACTAACAAGACCCAGAGTATTCAGCATGTTCACACTGTATAAATGCTAGTCTGGTAGATTGTATGATGAACTTTTGATCTAAATTCACAAAAAAAGAAAAACGCACAAAAACTGTCAAGTTTTCACGGTTGGCCTGTCCTCAGTGTAATTGTACTTGTTATCATTAATTTTCTTTAATCGATTCTGGAAATATTTTTGATTCTGTCTTCACTGACTATTTGTAGGTGCAGTTTGTGTGGTATCATTATTTTGATGCTCAAGAAGTGTTCAATTCCATCAGATGCTATATTGCTGCCTATGTATGGATGACGGGATTTGGTATGAAATAGAATGGTTGAACTATGAAATCTAAAACATTCTTGTTACACGATACAAAACGCATTCGCGAGCTAGGCTGTAGTCTGGGAAAGTCTTTCTCACTCTTAGGTCCCGTACACACTGATGCATTTTCGTTGCTGCTCTTTTTGCCGACCAGACTGACACGTTCGAGCACGTTCGTTATCATCATCAAAACCGCAAACGTTTGAGATGCTGTTCAGACTGAACGCATTTGGAAACAAAGACTCACCGTAAATATATGGATGATAGACAAAAACGCATCGACGAAAACGCAATATTATTTTTTAATTAGTTTACCTTGCTAAACTACTGTTGTGAGCTTTGCAAAACAACAAAAGCAAGGAAAGAACGAAATAAAATAAAATTCGCTTGGTAAGCTGCTGATAATCTCGTACCTAGTTATCACTCTGTTACACGATTCAGTTTCTCTGTCGCAGCACAAATGCCGCCTTTCTTGAATTGGCAAATCTCTCTTTAAAGCAGTCGAAGAGTTTCCGATATTTTTCATCCAATTAAAACGTACTGCAAACACTCGAAAGTACTCCAACATTTGCCACGCCATAACACATGAAGAAAACGTCAAGTTGCTTAGTAACCTCAAAACGAAACCTGCGAAGTCAGCCATATCCAACCAAGATTCCAGGCTCTCTCTCCTTCTCATCCCTTGTCATTTTCCTCCTCAACGTTGAGGGATGAAAAGGAGAGGGCCTGGAACCGAGATTGAGTCATATCTGAACCGGATGTTTGTTTCCAGTTCCTCGACCCTCGATAATAAGTTTTGATGTGCTATATTATTACTAACATACTTGTGTTTTATTTTTATCGTCAGGTAATTTTTCCTATTTCTGGATAAAGAAAGACTATTCACTGTTCCGCTTGTTAAGGATGATGTTTCGCCTCAACTTTTTGGTCGTCATGGTGATGGCAGTGACCAATCACGAGTTTGTTCGGTATTACGTATGTGCTATGCACACATACTGGTTCATTACAGTTTACGCCATGATGTCGGTGTTCAAGAGATACAATGATGTAAGTTTGATGATCAGTGTTATTTCGAAATTAATGTCATAGTTAGCCGTGGTTTAAAAGCTTGTGATGAGGTTCCCGAATGCAGAACGAAGCGCGCGCAGTCTGAGGAGGAAGATCTCGGCCTCTCGTGGTCCCCAGGTCATGTTCGCCTCGCTCCGCCCACCGAGTTCTCTTCGCTTTTAAAAGCTGCGCTTTCACATTTTACCCCAGCAGGGTCCTGTTCACAGCTTAAGGTTTGAATGACAGAGGCCATTACGCCGTATGTAGCGAGTTAGCGCAGCTGATGTTTTTGAGCGTTAGCCCTTTCTTTAACAAAGTGCAGCCGTCTGTTTTGCAAAATGCGGACCACTCAAGGAACCAATCAAAACGCTCCTTTTATCGTGGACAAATTTCTTAATAAAATAAAAGTCCGAAGTCGTGTTGCTCTACAGTTTCGCTTACGAGGCTATACGTACTTGCTTTTGAGGCAACAGGCCATTTTACAGTTGTGTGCTTAGTTACCTGGCCTATGAATGCCACCGAGGCAGGAGGTGACCTTGCTTTGATACAGACCTCTCTGCTTGTTTCATGCAAATGCAAACTAGTTAGCATAAGAACAACTTGATTTACACAACAAAAACAGTGAGGTCTTTGTCAAAACAACGTCACATCCAGCCTCGCTGCCATTCAAAGGCCAGGTCACTGAACAGACAACTGTAAAATGGTCTCTTCAACATGAATTCTACAGTTGCATTGTTATGTTCAATTCTGATAATCCTTTCACGGAGTTATCAATTAAAATCATTTGTTATTTCAAAGTTGACAACAGATTCCGCGTCAGTGCTGTCCCAACACTTGAACAGTAATACAAAGCAATTCCTTTGTTTTACAGAATCGTTACGTCATGGCAGCGAAGTTTGTAATCTATCTGGTGATCAACACGTTAATATTTGATATTCCTGGTGCTTCATACAAAGTGTTCTGGCCTTTCCAGTTTATATTAAACGTCAAAGGAAACTTGAGATATTGGGTGTACCGTTCCACGTAAGTAACTCCTACATTACATTACCGCCGTAATGTTGCTCGGCTTACTTCTAAACATATATCAGTTCATTTTTCCAACAATTAACAACTATTGCATTCAGGGTGCAAAGAAAACGTCCTTCGACTTAGTTGTAACTATGTAACTATGATGCACTGGCCCAAAAGACATTCTCACTAGCCCCCAAAAATTTCATCTCTCATAGTACTTCAGTCTGTAACTGAGTTTTCTCCAACGTTTTCCAAAGAAAATTCACTTGCCCAAGACAGATTCCGACTGCAAAACCACGAAAATGCGCTAATCCCGGGCTATCGGACATGACTTTCTTTGCACGCTGGGTGAACGAGAGTTGAAACAATATCCGCGCTTGATTGTCCTCAAACAAATTTTATATTCATGACTGCGTCCAACTGCGACTCTTCCCAGCTTCAATCAAAAATCGCCGTGCATTATTCTGAAGATGTTTAACTGGATTATTTCAAGGAATAGAGAAGAGTAAAACACAAACAGGGCGCAGAGTTGGGCGAGATTGAGGCGAAAACGAATTTCATCTTAGTACTGGCTTCCTGGCAGATGCTATCAGTGTAATTATGTTATCCACACTCAGTGAGGGATGGATCATTCGTTTTTGAGGGGGGGGGGGGGGGCGGGGGCTGGGCAATTTCAAAAAAATAATTCCTGCACAGCAAAAAAAGTGCAAGGGAAGCCATGGAAAAAAAATTGAGCAAGTGCTTTCTTCTATCCAGGTCCTGTTATTTTGAAGTGAAAAACAAATTCCACAACCTTTTACCCACCAAAAAAAAATTCACTCCCCAGAAAATTGCCCCCCCCCCTCCCCCCAAAATTGTTCCCCTCCCTCGCTCAATAAAAGTAATGGTCCTTCCCTAATCCTTTCTCTTTTCTTCCAGGCTCGACCACTGCGTTACATGGGTGGGTATGCTGTGTGCATATAACTACCCGTACATCGAGAAGTTTCTTCTCTACTTAGACAAAAAGCACGAAAATCGGCGCGCGGAGCAAGTGGCCCTGCTTCTAAAAATCTGGATCACCGTAGCCTTGTTTGGTGTGTTAGTGATCTGGTTTCATTTCATCTTGATGCAAGAGAGGCAATTTTACATGGTCATACATCCGTTCACCTCTTGGATTGTCATCCTCATTTATCTCTGGTTCAGGAACATGCATCCTGTTCTCCGTTCTCATTATCTTGGCCTCTTCAGCTGGCTTGGAAAAATCACCCTGGAGACTTACCTTTCTCAAATTCACATCTACATGATTGGCGACGCACAGAAGATCCTGATCTACATACCAAGATATCCCATGTTGAACTTCATGTTAGCCTCCGTGATCTATGTCGCTGTCTCGTACGTGCTCTTTTACCAGACGCTGTTTTTTAACACCTATGTTTTTCCTAAGAACATGGGAATTATTTGTAAGAATCTCATCGTGGGTTCAGTATGGTTAGGACTCTGTTATTCGATCTCTTTTTTACTCAACCTTGCGGGAATCTGGTAAATTCTCATCTGCATTCCTTGCTTTCCTTGCTTTTACACGTTTTCCTAACATAAGCTTATTTATAAAATATAAAAGGGTAAAAAGTATAAAGAATTTTCTAAAAAACGAACGCTTTCGCTTTTTTAAGGGTGAAGGCATCATTTGTATTTGTAAATACAACATGAATGAACTTTGTCCAAGTGTCGGAATGTTTAGGTTAAATAACTAATTGTGGACACTCAAAAAATGAATGGATAAATGAATAAGAGATATACATTTGTACACAGTTTGTGCGGCGCGCTGTCTAATTAAAACTTTTGGATAAGCTACCGAAAATTTAGCTCTAAGAAGGGTTCCATGCTCTCGACCAGAAGGACGTTTTTTACATCACTGGATCTCCTAAATATAAGCTGTTAATAAGCTGTTAAAAAATAGAAGGAAAAAAAAAAGAAAAAAAGTATAGAAATGTAGAGTAATGTAATGTAAGTTTAGTCCTGTGCGAATGTTTTCTCTTTAAATGTTCATTTAATTGAAAAATGAAATAAAATAAAATAAAATAAAGCTGTGTAACTACGTTTGTTGCGTTTTAGAGTCAAAACCATAATTAACAAGTCGCGTGACCAGAGCAGAAATATCTTCTAAACAAGCAGCTTAATCACATTTTTTTTAACCTTGGAGACAGATTAAAGAATGCTCTTATACATAACGCAAGATATCCTTAGGAATGTTTTTGCCTATTATCCACTCGTTACGAACCCACAAATAAGAGCGATTTTTCAAAACCAGGCATGTCAATTGTACCTCTTAGCGTCATAACAGTTTGCAACGAATGAACATTTCAAACCACAAGACAGCATCCTAAGGCTTGTTCCAGGGCGCTATTTAAGGCAGACCAAACAAGCAGGGTTCTTTTGAAACTAATCACAAAACAAGAACGTATCTGTTTTCCCTGTTTTTATTGGTTCTTGCAAGTTTCCACCCCGCTTTGATTGGTTACTGCTTGGATACGCCCTTTTTGATTGGTTATTGCTTGGTTCTGCCCCTTGTTTTGACTGGTTCTTGATAAGTTCTGCCACCTGTTTTAATTGGTTCTTGCTACGTTCCACTTGATTTCACAAAAAACCCTTCTATGCAACACTCTCGAGCATCAATATTTCACATCATTACCCGCATCTTCACAACGTAGTCTTATTTCCAAACACGGGTTAAATCACACAGAGTTCACTCGCCAACATTACCGCGCAATAACTCGCACAATTAACTCCCCTAAAGTTAACAATGTCCTTTTGCGTTTTCATGAATTAAAGCTAAACGTTTGTTTATGAATCCCCACACCATTTCGTTTATTTTCTCTTTCATTTTGGTTGCAAATTTTATCTACAATAGTTTCAGTAGCGACAATTTTCATCTAAAACGGTTATGTATAGAGGTATTTGCTAACAGCAGACATGTGATTGCAGCTACTTTCTTTTAATTGACTGAAACAATTGAAGCAGACTCCCACTTTATATCTCATTTCTTTTATCTTGTAGTTGCAGTGTCCTATAAAGAATTCAAAATTCAATTCGAAGAGTAGAGCACAATTTCAAGTAAAATGCAAAATTACCAGTGTTAAGATCAGCATAAAATTATTTGCATGCTTAACATTGACGAAATGTTTGGTTTGGTTTCACTAGTATGAAGACATGTTTTGACATGCTACGTTGTGGAATGAAAAACCACTTCAACAAGTAAAAAAGATTACCTCAAGAACCACTGTCAACAAACGCTACACTTTTAACCTAACCCTGTCACGTGGCCAAATAAATCACAAAAAATAATAGTGGGATGAAGTGGATGTTAGAAGTCAAATAGCTTTATGAGATTTGTAAGATCGCCAATGACTCTTTCCGCAGCTATTTTCTCTGATTGGCAAGGCAAGGTGACAGGGTATTCCTAGGAAGTTGAATGAATCACTTCCACATTATGGTTTTATGTATGGAACTTAGAAAAAGTGTGCATTCAGGCCAACGTGGCGTACACTGTTATCCCAATTTGTCTGAGAGTAACACAATGACCTGGCCAGCACACAAGCTGGCACACTCAACCCAGAGTACAACTCAATAACCATGAGGCCACTAGATCTTCTACACTGTGGTATGGTTCAATGCACCAGTAGTGCTCTTCGTTTGAACACCTAAGAACTCAGAATTACCATGGGCTACTGGTTCATGAAACAATAAATAAATGTGATCCTTTGTTAATAGTTCACAAATTAAATAACCTCATTTAAATACAACCCACACCAAGAACACCTGAATTCACGCAATCATTATTAATCCTCTTGAAATAATCTTTTTATCATAAACTCAAACAGCTGTTGTATGCATGCATGACACAACACCATAATACAGGACCCACTTTCTGAGCATGCAAAAATAATTACTGCTTATGACCATGAAAATATTTTTAACCCATTCTTGTCAATGCCGCTTTCACCTCACTTGAAAATATAACTTCTTAACCTTTGTAAAAATACATTTAAGTGACAACACAAACATGAATCAGGTAGTTAAGGAGGGTTTTGCTGTGAATCTCCTTTCACACAATCTGTCATTATGGGGCACCTAAGTACTCCAGAAAAGTAGTCCTTCTCGGCAGAATGGTTGACAGTCCACAGAACTACACTCACTCCCTTGTCTTGCCATTCTTTTAAGTAGTCTCTGAAGAGGAAAAGAGTAAACTGCTTCAAAAGAGGAAAGCATCTATACCACTTCTAGCTACCTACTATGTCTGCCATAAGAAGAGTTGAAAGTAATAGTTTACAAAGCTGATGTAGGTAAAAGCTTTACTCATACTCGGGCCAACCTTCCATTATGTAAGTTGCTGTGGGATGAAGCATTCAGGAGCATTGCAGCTACATCTCCCAGGATGATCCCTGGGGTTTTATTAAGGGCGGAGCACTGAGCAAAATGACCAGCTGTGAGGACGATTTTGGCTGCCTGGTTAGACCATCTTGAGGAAAATTTTTCTTATAAAGAAGTTCAGTTCAAAAAGTTTTGCCCGCCTGTGACAACAAGTTGTCCTCCTGCTGAGAACCAGGTGAAAACCCCGAATGGGGTGCTAACCCACCACAGGGTGCTCCTCAGTATTCTGTCAGGTTTCCCTAACAGATCACTGGTACCCATTTTTAAAACACCTGACACTGGTTGTTAAAAGGACAGATAACAAGTTCATCCATTAGGTAAATCACTTTCCAATGATATTATCTGGTGTCTAAGGTATCTTTTTCTGTCAACATTTATCCACTGTAGAGTGATTTGTCTGGTTAATAGCATACCAGTAAACCATCTTTTGAAAAATTTAGCATTGATAAAGAGAGCAAATGCCTTGCCTTAGAACACGTCACCTTAAACCTTTGCAGCTCAATCGTAACTTCAACATACTAACTATAATGCCGCCACATTTCCCATGTGGATTCATGCACTGCCTCTTAAATCCTAACCTCCCATCAGGCTCTAATCCTTCAGCACTCCTAAAGAGTAAATAAGTGCATGGAAGAACTTGGCTGACTGCAGGTTACTAAATCTTAACTAAAGACAGGATGAAGAAAAATACCTTGAAAAATGAGCCGTGTGAGAAAGAAATACAGAAACTCCTAAGAAGTCATACACCCATGAGTGAAGATGCAGTTCCCATATGCTGTCCAACAGAGGAGCTAACAGCTGTTTCCACCACTCTTTGTATCTTGATGGACCAGAATAACTTTCATTGGCTATAAACATTTTCCTCCATGTGAGGGCAGTTAGAATATTTGGATCAGCTCGTCGTACCTGAAAAGGCAGTGTAAAAGTCATGAAGTACCGGGGTATTCAGAACACAGAATTATTTGTAGATTGTTGTTGTCAGATGAATATACCACAAACGCTAATGGTTGTTACCCCTTCAGGAGGGTTAGCTTACCATCTGGTCTTGGTTGTTTACAAAATGGACAATGCTATTCATCTGATAAAATGACTATACAGCTATTTATTTCAACAATTGTGTCAGGGAGTCATTAAGTGTATCAGTTTTGCACACCCACCATAGTTTCCTTTGAATATACTAACCACCTTCATAAATAATATACTGTATGGTATCTTCATTTTTTTGTCACACAATTAAACTCTCACCTGGAAAATTACATTTGGATAGAATGAGCAAACCATGGCTTTATCATATAGCTGATGTCTAGCAAATAACTCCTTGAGAACCTCTGCCGCCTGGGTAAAAAAAGTAGAAAGAAAATACAAAGCACATTATGACTCAACATCTCTATTAATAACGTCATTTCAAGTATCCAGATTTGAAGGCTGTTCTAATTGTTTTATAATCTAATACAGCAGCATAGATCTATTGATAATAATGAGTCAAAAACTAGTAAATATTAAGTTTAAGTTTAATAATACTTCGTCGTGAAAAACAAAAAGTACATGACTGGAGAATAATTGGGGGAAACTAAATTCCCATACAAAGAATATTCTCCAATATTAAACATTCTAAAAAAAATTAAGAAATAAAATTTAAAATTTAAGTGCGGCCCAAAACTAGCCTAAATGTAGCAAAGACTAGTAAAGAATGGTAATTTCATTTCATGCCTGTCCTCAATATTGCATTCCTGAATTGATTGGACAGCTTCAATATTAAACTGCAATTTGTGTATATGAGCATTACCATATTTTCTCGATTAAACGTCCCCAGCGTTTATCTTAAACTTGACTTGCCGATAGGGCATTTATTGACTCTTGCAGTTTATTCAAACCTGGAGTTTATTAGAGTTTTTATTCTTTATTTTTAGAGCTTTAAAATATCTTATAATTAAACCTAAAGCTTACTATAATTAGAATATAAATTCCTTGTTAAGAGGGTCTTATTTCTTTAATTTACGAATCTATGAGGGAGACCTGGTGTTTAATCGAGAAATACAGTAAGCCAAAACTGAGTAAACTGCCTTTGATATGAGATGTCTGTACAGAGAAGGTTTGACAGGAATAAATATTCTTGTGCACTGCAGTACAAGAGAGTCTAAAGTCAACTGTTTGTGAATGAGTAAATATCTGTTTTTATAACTTACTCTCCCAGATTGTGTTGCTGCTTTGACATCTATGTACATCTGCAAACCAAGGCTGATGCAGAGATCAACCACCTCTTCAAGGCAAGGGATACGCTCATTTGGAAACCTCTCCCTGTAAAATAATAACAACTGAATGTGAACTTATTGGTCAGTACTTGTGAAAATGTAATTATAATTATTGCAAAAGTGAGGATACTTAAGGCTTGAGATATGACTAGCTGATGGCTGCTGTGGAAATCATTAACCAGTCACACAGCTTTAGTATGCTTACTAACAAACATTCAAGTATAAACAAAAGAGCATTTATTTTTAGAAGAGGAATACGACAAAACACTTTACAACTGGCCCCATAGGAATTAGAGAGTTTTGTTTCCCAGAGACACTCAATGTTCAATCACTCAGTGGAACCCTAGCCTGTGAACACAGATGGATGGTGTGGTCTGAAACAAAAGCCTAGACTGCTGGCAGTCTGTTTTTCTCTCCAAATTCAGCAGGGGCTACGAGGAATGACTCTTTAGCGTAAAGGGGAATGGGACGAGACATGGGCATGGCATGCAAGAGAAGAAAAACAGACTGCAGACTCTTCTCATGTTTTTGAGGACATACACACTTGTCAAAAATAATCTAATTAACCAATTACCTAATTAAAATCAACTAGCTTTCTGCAGGAGTAACATGAACCGATTGCTCAAACTTTAGCATTATGTTTACAAAATACCAAATGCTTTTGTCGGATGAATTTTGCAAGCAGAGGTTATTCTTCGATGTCGTCCACAAGAGGAACACCTAAGAAGCTTGCTTCTGTACTTAAACCGAAAAACGCGTCGTGCTCTAGTGATTGCTCTCAACTTTGTGAATGTTTATGTAAGCCAAACAATGGCATATACAACAATCGAGAGTTGTGCGTAAACAACTACATTTGAATCGTGTGGTGCCAGAACAACCAAAAGGAGGAATAAACCTATACATCAAGCTCAAGAAACATAAGCTTGATAAGATAGCTGCAAGAAACATAAGAATGTCTCCAAAGAAACGTATAGCTTACTTGAAGTAAGGCTACGGCGTCTACGAAGAAGGTGTATGAGGACAAATTTTCCATGATAAGAATCTACCTACTGTACTTCCAGACAGTTCTAATCACAGCTGGGCCCAGCATCACAATATAGAATGCAAGTAAGCAACATTTTAATGGTAAATCTCATATTTTTTTCCTTTGAAAGCAAATACTTGGAGACTTGAAAAATATCTTACAATAGAAATGAGCCTCAAAAATGCATAAACACATGGCAAATTACAGAGGTGTCAAACTCAATGAAGCAACATGCAGATAACAGTAGAAATCAAGCAGACCTATGACCTCTAAAAATTTTGCCATAGCATGGTCTTTATACAACATGAAGTGCCCTTCATAAACACGAGTGGAGCCACAAAAAGGTCGAGTGACCAAAGAGATAACAGCAAATGTACAAATGTCATGAACCGTAGGAGTCATGTAAGCTAGTCAACCCAATTTTACTTTGATAATCAGGATGATCCGCTATTGCATTGTTCGAGACTCTTTGTTATGCTTTGCACGAAACTTATGATGCTTTATTTTCCCTTCTGTCAACTATCTGTCATCGGGCACATATTGACCAATCAGGTACTCCGTTGTTGGGCTGACGGAGGGTTTAAAAAGTTAAAGAGTCCGCAGACGGTTTTTTCTCGTCTCGCCTTCTTCCCCTCTCGACCACCGCCATACTGTGCTTTTGTGTTTGTGATGACTAAACACCCGTCTCAGTGACCCTAAGAGAAAAAACTGGCTGCCAGCAGACTTACAAAAGCCAGAAATAATAATAATAATAATAATAATAATAATAATAATAATAATAATAATAAAATAATAATTTAATTGACCACTCCCCCAATGGGGTTTTTCAGGGCCAATGAAATGAAATGATGAAACAAATAATGCAAATGAACATAACATGGTTAAAAATCCCAGCTGGCGGGAGGCAGACCAGTTGGCTATTTACAAGCATGACCGAGGAGTTGAACTAGGGTCTACCGAGAAACAACTCCAGCTAAGTGGTCAGAGCGGTACTTGAACCTGCGACCTCCGGATTTCAAGTCCGGCACCCTAACCACTTGGCCACGCTGCGTCCTTCGCAAATCCATCTGTGTTCGCAGGCTAGTGGAACCTTGGAAGTTGAGGAGAAATGAAACTTGCTATTTCTCTTGCCGCAAGCCATTTACAGTTTTATGTACCATCCAACTGGTCACTGAGATCTTTTGCCACACACTAGGGAAAGTACCATTTAATTATTGGGGGGGTGGGGGGGGGGAGGTCGGGGAGATAGGCAGTTAAGAAAAATCCCTGCACAAGAAAAAGCGAGCAAAAAATGCAAGAGCCATGAAAAAGATACATATCGAACAAATTAAAATAACACTCTAAAAAACCCTGATGATTACAGAAGACCTTACTTTGAAATATTACCCACTCCCCTCCCCCTCCCCCATTCCTATGGGTTCTGAGAAAAGCCAATTTAAGTTAAGAGCCCATTAACCGATCTTTTCGAGACGTTGCTAAGGAAAATTTATTCTCATATAACCTCATCATTTTTAGTTACTTCAGAGTTATTTCATGTGTTTTAACTTTTTCATGATCAGCGACACTACTGATGATGTCATCAGGCCACACCCATGGTCATGTGACTAATACTGAAAAAATGCAAAGGCTCCCAGGCAAATTACTTTATCGGGATTTTTTTTCATTGATTTAATATTTTAATTTAAATCCTCATTACGCTATGCATAGATTTTGTTTCATTTCTGAAAGGTCAGATTTTGAGAGAATTGCAAAATGTTAAAAAATTTGTAATTTTCTGAAAAAAGCATGATTTCGAAAAAGGAATGCATAGTTATGTTTCCAACGTTGGCTTTAATCAAAATCCGTCAAAAAAGGCTGGATTTAATGAAAAACCACATTTCCTTTAGCATTTAAAAAAACCGGAAGTTCGCCCGATATATATTGGAAGTTATCCTATCAGTGTGTGAGCAATTTACACCACCAACACACTTCGGTAAGATCAGACAAAGCCACACGGAGTTAGTTCTTCTCTTTCTATTGCTCTTGTTTTTCTTTCTCTTATTTTGTCTTTGCTTGTACCTTTTTTACTTTGCATTTTGTGAAACACAAAGAAAAACATCTAAAATGTAAGCGAATTTGGAAGTTATTGAGTTGTTTTTGTTTTCGGCGCTCAGGCTGACGTAAGTAAACGGAAGTGAAATTTCACCTCCTTAGCAACGCGCGCGAGCGCGCGCATAAATCGGTTAATGGGCCCTTAATTAACAGAAGTCTGTATGAGCGACAAGTCACCCTTTTGCTTGATAATGTAAGACGCAATTGGATGTGGCCTATTTTTGGGAACTATAAAGAGTTTCATCTTACCCAAGTGGATGTTTTGCAGACGCGTTTAGCCGCCTGATCTGCTCGTAAGTGAAGTCACAGACTTTTCCATGTCCATCTGTTGTGCGGTCCACAGTTGAATCATGAATTATTACCGGCACGCCATCTTTAGTGAAGTCCAAGTCAAACTCGACACCCAATGCCCCATTTTCCTTGGCTAATTTAAATGCCGCCATCGTGTTTTCTGGTGCCTCTATTCCACAGCCTCTGTGACCTAGGATTATCGGCGAATTTCTCGTCGGAGCGCCGCGTCGAAGAAAACATTTCACTGTGTAAGGTGTAGGACGAGGAAAACGAAGCAAACGGTAGAGGATAAACATCAATATGCCCGAGAAAACAAGAAGAATTGTGATATAAATATGCAACCCATAGGACACAGCCGTAAGCGCCATTTCTACAATCATTACAAACATACTGGGGCCTGGGAAAGAATCGTAGAATATCGTTGCTCATTTCACAGTTCTTCTCCGGTGTTAAGGAAGTTTCCTTCTTTTATGTCTCATTTTGTTGCTTGATTCGTTGGTTTATGAAAATTAATTTATGTGCAAGCATGAACTACGTCAAATATTGGCTAAAATTGCTTTATTGCGGTCTAAACAGAGGCAAACAAAGTTAATATTTAATGCATATTCTATGCCGTTTCCATTTCGTTACCATATATACGAAGCACGAAGCAGAAACCAGAAACCAGAAACCAGAATATTCGTTCCCAGGGCCTTGATTTGCCTGCAAAACATGGCAAACAATGGGAAGATGGCGAACATGGCAGGGGGAAACGAAGAGGTTTACGAGGCTGTACTCAACAGCCACGAATCGACTCCAGACAAGCGCTTAGGCAAGAATGCTCGTAGGAAAAGACGCCGGCAACTTCGGCGTCTCCAAGGCAGCCATGAAAGCTATTCTGTGTACATCACAAGGGTGCTCAAAGAGCTTCATCCCGACATTGGTATCTCAGAAAAAGCCATGAAGATCCTGGACTCATTCGTGCACGGTCTTTACGAACAACTGGCGGTTGAAGCCTCGCGTGTTGCAAGGAGTCACCGGCGAAAGTCACTCACTAGCAGAGATATAGAAACAAGTGTTCGTGTTTTGTTACCGGAAGGACTAGCAAGGCGCGCCATGGACAAAGCAAATCAGGCAGTTGCAAACCTCTCTAATTAACTGCTGCAAGATTTAAAACAGTTGGAAGGCTCTCTTTATAAAGAGCATTTGATGCCAGTGTTTCCTAATTTGGTTTCGTTCGACGTTTTCTCGGGAATTCAATTACCTGCTGTTGTACAAGGTTGCAAACTCTCCTGGGTAATTTATACCAGACATTTACGCAGTTCAACTTTATTCCCAACGCATCCTCCTGGGGTCCACACCAGGGGAAAGTGTATGACCTGGTGTCACCTGTGCATTTATTTTTTATGTGAGAGATGGACACAGGTTTATGTAACAGTCGCGATTTAAAACAATACAAAACAAAATAAACAATGATGAAGCGCTTATTTACATTTGAATTATTTGTAGAAATCTGATACAGATGAGTAAAGGATTAAAATTTAGTGGCTGAGTAGAAAAGTCCCATGACTTCTTGTGGACACCTCAGGATAAATACACCATATAGACGGAAGAGTGAGGGGGTCAATAAATTGAAAGATAGCTGATGTTGGGTTTAAAAAATCACTAGAGTTAAAACAGCACAGTTTATAGATGAGTGATCCATATTGATAGATGGCAGATGTAAAGGCAATGTGGGAGACAGTTCCAAGTATATTCGACATATTGGTTCAAAAGATGTAAGGACCGAGTAGTCTGGTGGCATAGATTTTGAACTGCACTATTTTTTATACAAGCACCAAACTTTGTAGGGTGATCTGTATTCCCATACTGATCAGTTCCTGATATTATAAAGTGAAGCTCAATTTTCTGATTCCAGCTACACAGAACCCTGCTTACAGTCAAAGACTGAGTCCACCCATGGTCTCATGCACACATCACTTACTTAGTTTTGATATCTGGATGTTATGCCCTGAAATTATACTGCGACAGAGCCCTAACCCACTTCATTTTTCTGTATAGAAGAAAATGAACTACCTTTTGTTTGCTTGTTTGATAAATAATTGTCCATTTTTAAAACAAGTGCACTTGCACACAAAACAGCTTAGTGCACAATCTACTCAAGAATTTTGCTCTTTGAGACACAAGTAACACTAATGAAGGGGCCATGATGACTATCCCCAAACTTCGGACTGTCTTTACAGCATGCATGCACAGTTTATCATTTGTACACGAGTACAATCCTGCCCAGGCCCTGCCGCGTTCTGGCATCAACTACAGCTTCGTCCCCTGGGCCTTCTCCTCGACTATTCTCCCTTCCTGCCATTTTGAAAAGTGGAGAAGGCCCTGGACACGACGTTGATATTAACAACGCGCGCATTCCAAAACAAAATAAAAAAAGGCAAGCATTAGTTAACAGATATATTTTTTATGAATTTGTTAAATTCTTCAATCATTGTGTGCTCCCTTCTCTTTACCTACGAGAAAAAGCACATCCATTTCATTTTATTAAAAACACCTCTTTGGAAAACGTTGCGTGAGCCGTTTGCGCAATCATTTAGTCGGTGTGTGATCAAGCTATTGCCATTATTTTTAAATTTTTCCCCTACAGAGCATACATGACATGCAGTACAGTTCTGGTCTCAAATGTAATAAAGGGCATGCAACAACAAAACGGTGTCTAGTGCAGAATCTATTCTGGGGCATTCAAAGGTACTGTTTTTAAACTTTATAAAAAACCGCCACTTTCCGCATCTCTTATAAACCTAACCAAAAATGATCAGTTGTTAGTCCGGTCCAGATTTGCAATGCAACCATTCCACTACCAGCTAAGAATAAGTTTTGTATGATCCGTTTTAATCCATAATCAATGTTAATTATATGTAAGTCTCGATCGCTGTTGAAGAACTGGCCCTAGAACTTTTTCATGTACTTTACTAAGGCCAACAGCCAGATTTGAAATTTGTGTCTTCGCGCGTCAAAGTCATAGCACCGAGGCTTCACGCTCTTATCCAAGACGAGGCAAGACGTCATGAGGTGACCTCACTGTCGGTTACCATGGAAGTAGTCATAGCAACTGCTCACAGTGAAAACATTTCGCAATCGCGTGGAGGGCTATCTGTAGCACAGTGCAAAGAGAGCGAGTATTTCGTGTTTATCAAAATCTTAAAGGAAGAATTAAGTGACATGTCGAGCAAAAACATTTTAGGTGTTAAAGAGATTGGGAAAATTGACGGAGTGCGCGTTGGAGATCCTCCCTCCGTTATCAAACATGAGCCACTCGACGCTTCTCAAGGGGCGCGGATCATGGCCAAAGAGGTGGGTGTTGTCTTTTTAATGTTTTTAAGTATACGATTAATTTAGCGCCGCATTTACAAAGCAAAGCAGCTATTAGTTATAATGATCGGAAACATATGGAATGAAATGCTTCAAAAGCGCACAGTTCATGAGAAATGAATTTGATACGGATGTATTTGCCTGAAAGTTTTGTTTTTTCGAAAACATGCCGAATTGAGGACGAGAAAAACATGCCCGCTACCAAAGCCGCTCTACATCAGCGTTGAGGTGAAATAATGGTGGAATTGAAGTATCTAGCCCATTAACGTATTTGTTCTTTATCCGTTTCGGACGAAACTTTTCAGTTAATGTTTTTACAAGAGAAAAACGACAAATTGGGCGCGCGGAAGCTCGCATTACTTATTATGACGCAGATTTTTCCGTGAACGTTAACTGATCAACGACTTATTCATCTCAGACATAAAATTTAAAGTTCGTTCAAAGAAAAATTAACTAAATATAAGCGCTTCAGTTTTGTTTTTTCTTTTGGTTCTTATCTTTTTATTTCACTGCATTTAAACTTTTGCCATGCTGCGCCCAACCCTCCCAAGTTTCAAAGGTTTGGAAAATAAAACTGTATACATCATTTTTCTTCTCCTAGTATAAGCAAGAAAATGAGCGGCTCAAAGAAGAGCTTGTCACCCTTGAAGCACTATGTAATGGTGAGTTTTAAAAGATGTATGGTGATTTTAATTTTTCGGCGTTGAATATCTGCATACAATTAATTGGAATTCGAACGTTACACAAGTTTCGCGGCAAATCTTTTCAGTTAGGACAACTAATCTGATGAGAGATTGCAAGATTAGTGAAAATCATATTTCATCCAATGATTCTTGATTTGTAAACACTTTTTGATTATTTCCAAAATAAAAGAAGGGGAATTGACTTTGCTGATAAACTGTACTATGAAGAGTTAAGAGTGCAAAACTGTTCTAATCAGCGCTTTTCGTAACCTGTGGACAATCTTTCGCCACGTTTTTTTATTTTAAGTTTTAGGCGAGCGCAATTTCTATCTTTGTATTCCATCTATTACAGCTAAGGACAAGGAAATCGCTCATTTAAAAGAAATTGTTTCGGCAAAGGACAAAGACATTGCTGATCTTAAAGAACAATTATCAGAGTTACAGCAGAATAGACAAGAAAAGGAGGTTGATTTTGCAAAGAAATTGAAGACAGCAGATGAGGAACTGAAGAAAGTGAAAGAAAACATCATCAAGGCGAAAGAAAACATTCTTAAAAAGAGAGCAGATGAGGAGAAAATTCCCAAAAAAGAACTACTATTTAATGGTAAGTGGCTTCATATACGTAGAGAAACTGAGCTGTAGGACCGTTTTATGACAAATAAAGTCCACCGACAATGCTAGCCTGCGAATACAGTCGCGCCAACTGAAACCGGCATCACTCGCAGAATATCCGCCTTAATCCAGGAGTTTGCTATATAATGAAAGACGATTTTGACTCCATATTGTTGTTTGTAGACGGCGGATCGAATTTAAGGAAATTGTATTTTTGTATAATCAATTTTTGCGTCGGTAAAGACAAGAAAACAAGGAGCTCTGCACTCTACAGCTTATTCAATAATGCATACTAGAAAGGTTTTTACGACAGTAACTGCAGACATTCTCGCGCGCTCATTAATTCTTAAACCCTTTTCCCAGAGGGAACATTGCTTTTTCCGTTTCGTACATCCAGCCAGACCCCGGGAGCCGGACACGCTGTTTAGTTATGGACTAAATTACGTTAAATTTGCTTCGTTGATGTAGGGCATTCCATTCTCGTCACCAGTGCTGCTCGTTTTAAATTGTCGTTCCGATTCGGTGGCGTTTGAAGGGACCCTGCTGATACCAGCCTGGTACTGAAACGGCTCAATACCCCGTTTGAATATAAATAACTTGAAGTTGAGTTTGAACATTAACCCAATTCGAAAAACATTCACCAATCGAAAATACACGCTATTATGATATCTCTCAGTTAAAAGACGCGCTGTGATTTGTCAATTTAGCGGGCCGTATTCTCCTGTACGGCCCGCTAAAATTTAAAGTTGGTTTTGTTGCCAAACTGTTTCATGATTTATAGCCAAGTGTTCTTACCTTTAATAGGACGAGAAAGTTTAAAACTTTCTTTTACTCTAAATTGTGTATTAAAGCGTGCTAATGACTTAAAACCGATTTCAAATTGACTCGATTTTGCTTTCAAGGTGCGTCAGAAATTTGAAGCCGTTCCGCGTGAACATAGAAATCGTTCCCGAACCCGTCAGGCACACAGTAGAGATATAATAAATATCTCACCATTTTTATAAATTATATTTTCTTCGATCTTTTTTGTCGTTCAGTCAACGATTGCTTCGACCTTCAGCCATCATGGTTTGACACATTGTTGCCAAGCAATATCGGATGCCTCGAAATTAACAACTATCCAGTCCGAACAAACGATCTTGACGCTAAGAAAACGGATGGTTCCCCTGACAAGCACTCGAAACCAAAGCAATCAAACCCAGCTAAAGGTATGTAAGGTGATCGAAATTTAAAACATGGTTTATCAATGCGTCCAACGAAAACAAAGAAAGATTTCTCGCGGTTTCGAAATCGGCTTAACGGCAGAATCAGCAGAGTCCAGGGCTCCAAAGCATATAGAGTAAACGGATTCAATATTTTTTGCAGATCCAAGACTTCGAAGCTTTAAGCCTCCAGAACTTAAGCAATTTCTCCCCATTCCTCCCTCACCTAGCCCATGACGCTATTTTTAAGGCTTTCTTCTGATACTTTGTTTTGGTTGTATTTTATAGAGCTATGATTCCTTCTTAAACTGGGCATTAATCACTCATTAGTAAACATGATAGAATAAATTTGAGTGAAAATAACAAATTCCATTCTCTATATGTTGAGCCAAAGGCTGAAAAAATCAAAGGTTAAAAGAATCAACCGCCACTTGTTCCTGTGACCAACTCTGACAGGGCGGAAGTCAAGAAAGCGGATATTCCAGTCTCAGATTCCTCTGACTCTAAGAGCAAACCGAATCCATTTAGGAAAGCTATTAACTTGGCTATTAACTTTCCTGAATGGATTCGGTTTGCTCTTTGAGTCACTCATGTCATATATAGTGTGTTAATCGTGTGTCGCGTGATTAAGGTTAGGAAAGGTAAAGTAAAGTCTGCGCAGGAGCCATGCCGGAGCTTATCTTGGTTTCAGTAGCATGAAGCGACTAGGGGTATTTCTACTCCCCCCTGGATGGGATGCTAGTCCATTGCAGGGTTACCCCCCAGCATTAAATTCGCCGGTACCCATTTATACACCTGGGTGGAGAGAGGCATCGTGAGAGTGAAGTGCCTTGCCCAAACGCAACACAATGTCCCCGGCCAGGGCTTGAAACCGGACCATTCGCTCCGAAGTCGAGTGCACTGACCACGAGGCCACCGCGCCTCACTCATGTCATATATAGTGTTGTTAATCGTGTGCTACGTGATTAAGGTTAGGCAGGAGTCTTAAATTTAGCAGCATTGCAGTGAACACCATTGCACTATTAAACAACTTCTCAGTATATTATTCCTTATAATTTACATACCGTTTGCAACATTATGCAACTGTGAGTGTTTTAGTAATGTAGATCAACACTTTATGGCCCTGTGATTCTTTCAGGCAAAGTTTGTCAGTTGCAGCAATTACCACCACCTCTGTTTATGCCTGTGAGGTCTGCTGTAACACTTCCAGCTGGACATTGCAAACCACTCCCTGGAGAAGGTGTCGAAGCGGCTATGGCGGTCGCTAGTATTCAAACAACGCCGGTGAACCCAAAAGGTATGGAGACCGACACACAATACTATACCCTCAAGGTTAATACAGGTTTTTGATTCAAAGATTGCCTGACTGATTCATTTCTGCCCAAAAAAACCGAAAACCGAAATATTTTCATGTGTAAGTATCTCCGCAAAATACTGACCCTACCCCTAAGAAAGTTTTACGCTTCACTTACTTAAGTCTATACGTTCAGGTAAAATTTCAGTTAAGATGTATATCTCTAAAGCGGATTTTAGACCAATTCTTGGACTTCGAGTCCTTCTTACGAGCATGCATTACCAAAGCAGTTGTGATCAACATAAACTGAACTTCTATCAACATAATACATTCTTTTTTCATATCCGAAGGCTTTCAGTTGAAAAATCAACCACCTCCTGTTCCTGTGGCAAACTCTAACAGGGCTGAAGTCATTCCAGTCTCAAGAAAGGACTCTGCTGATTCTAAGAAGACCGAACATGCCACTTCTACCCAGATAAATCCTTTCAGGAAGGTTAAAGGTATGGGAGCACCCGAAATTTATAGTGTAACAAACATAACTAGTACGCATGGTACAGGATTAAGATGTGCGTGTATCGAAAACGTTTTTAGCATTGCAGTGAGCCTTGTCAGTGGGCGTTTAGGCATGCGCGATTTCACTCCGACTTTTCTTTTCTGAGTACGTCGCCGCATTTCTCTGATCTTTCCTGATCTTTCTCTTGTTCCCCATTAATAAATTCTACTATTTTGTTTCTCTCCAAAAGTTTCTGTTAATAGTAGAGGTATCCCTTGTTTCCGCAAATTAATCCAAACAAAAAACTTAGAAACAAACTTAAACCGAAATGTTTTCATGTGCAGGTATAATCTTAACATAATTTCCACTCTTAATTTTAAGCATTGCGCTTTACTTTGTACAATTCTAGACATCTTGATTTCTTTCAGGCAAAGTTCGTCAGGTGCAGCATCCACCACCAAATTTGTTCGTGCCTGTGAAGGCTGGTGTAACACCTCCAGCTGGACAGAACATACCATTCCTTAGAGAAGCTGTTCAGGCTAAGGCGATCACCGATGGTGTTCAAACAACGTCAGTTAACCCGTTTAGGAGGGTAGCAAAAGGTTCGGAGAAGGACACACAAAACTTTACATTTAAAGCGATAATTTAACTTTTGATTCGAAGATTACATCATGACATGTACCTATAGCTAACTGCTTCATTTGTGCCAAAAACAACTCGAAAACCGAAATATTTTTGTTCACTCTTAATTTCAAGCCTTGCTCTTCACTTGGCACAATCCTAGGTATCTTTATTTCGTTTAGGCAAAGTTTGTCAGTTGCAACATCCTCCGGCTCCTCTGTTTGTGCCTGTGAAGGCTGCTGTAACACCTCCAGCTGGCCAGAACAGACCACTCCTTGGAAAAGCTGTTAAAGCTAAGGCGGTCGATGGTTCTCAAACAGCGACGACAGTGAACCCGTTTAGCAAGGCAGCAAAAGGTATGGAGAGCGACACAATACTATACCCTAACTATACCGCAGCTTAGGTTAAGTATGCACAACATCGACCACGATACATCGTAAGCGCGCAT
Organism: Orbicella faveolata; assembly: GCF_042242905.1. Classification (NCBI taxonomy): domain Eukaryota; kingdom Metazoa; phylum Cnidaria; class Anthozoa; order Scleractinia; family Merulinidae; genus Orbicella; species Orbicella faveolata. The sequence continues at coordinate 23,485,351 of NW_028301547.1, read as the reverse complement.
GGCCCAATTGCAACACTGCGATCAACTTTATTGGAACAGAAATAGCAAAAAGCGCAAACCAAAAACAAACAACAATAATAAACAAAATTCATATCAACGAAAAATGAGACGCTGAATTTCAGAATGGATGTTATTTCCTCTCGGCAAAACGTGAATCGATTCTCCGTGAAGTACTTCAACTTAGCGTTCTAATGAAGATTTCTTTTAAAGGTAAATTGTCGATTGTTTTGTTTTGTTTAGACAATGGATACATCCACCATCGTCCATTACCGTTTGTTCCAGTGACCACAGTTCTTGACGGATCCAAAATGGCGAACACTTACCCGGCAAATGCCTTCGCTCAAAGCGTCACTCCCTTCCCTCATGTCGGTATGTTTGTATAACGACGCATGGAACAATCTGTAAAATCATTCTTTTCTTCTTTCTCATTAAAAACAGCATTCTTTATAGCCAGTAGGGCAGCGTCTACACTAAGCCGGAGGAATTTGAAAACGCAGCTTTATTTCTACGGTTAGGCCTACCGTCCACACTAATCCGTCACGAAAACGGAGCTTTTCAAAAACTCTCTCCAAACCAGAGGAATTTGATAACGCTCGCTTTTCGTTTTCGCGTGGACGGAAAACATTTTGAAAACGGAGCTTTTAGAAAATGATGTAGTCACCATAATAATTTGATTTTCTCTGCCTGAGTTTTCCTCAAACGCAAATCCAGAATGACCGGTGATTGTTGCGTTTTTAATTTCTCCGGCGTAGTGTGGACGGAAAACTTTTGATGGGTTTTCAGAGTGAAATTATAAGTGAAGTCTTTAGGGTGCTATGTAGAGTAAGAGAAGAAATAATTCTCAGGCTTAGGAATCACCTAAGTCTCGGGGCTGAAAGATGAGGAATTATCACAAAGATAAGACAGCCAATGGACATTCCTTCTCTAGTCCCACATAACCTCTTTATAAAGTGTACAAACTTCTGTCCACTTTTCAATAAATTTCTCTCGTAGCGAAACAACTTACCCAAATGAGTATGCAACTCAAGTACTAACATCGAAGTGGCATACGTAAACGCAAAAACGGAGGTTTCAGATTGAAACCTCCTTTTCCAAATTCCTCTAGGGTAGTGTGGACGGTGCAATAGACTAATTAACTTAAAGTTTAAAATAAAGACAAACAACTTGGAAGTGTGACTCGTGAAGCAAGGTTTGCAGTGGATGATGTTTACTGCAGTTTAACTTTCATCGAAGGAGGAAACAATTTTTTTCTTGGCCCGAAATAATCTACACACGCAGAGCGCTCTATTAACTATTTTCAGGATCTTTATCTAACTGAGCTTTATTGTAACTAGAATGAACTGGCTATATTGTCGAACTGAGATCTGACGATCTGACCATAAAACGATCTGACTGCATACCTTCGTGGACCACACAGAGCAGTTTTGTCCAGAAGTCTATAAGATTATTACAGACTTGTTGTCAGTAGTTTAGAAGATTATTAGAGACTTGTTGTCAGAATTCTTTAAGGTTATTATAGATTTGTGTATTGTCAGATTTGTCGTCATTGTCATTTGGCTTCTACATGTCAATGAATGCCTGTTATGTATGTTCCTTTGTTACGTTATTATTTTACAGAACAGCAGGGATTCTTCAGAAGGACTTTCAATAAATGGTTTGGATACTAGTAAGTATTTTCATTCAAGCTCAGTTGTGAGCCTTGGCGGATTACAACTTGCCTATTTATGAACCCTCCCCCCCACCCCACCCCACCTCCCCACAAGACAAAGTTAACGTGCAGCTCAGTTGCCAAACCTACTAACTGCCTTGGCTTTGTCGCTGTCTCCTTTCAAATTGATCGACTGGTATAGGAAAGGATATTAACAGTGATTTTCCTTTCTCTCCAGATCTGCTTTCTCGTTCACTCAAGTTTAAATTTATCTTAAGTCTATTCTATTTATTTATAAGTTTACTTCATTCAAGTTTATCGCAAATCCAGTTCATTTCATTATTTTTGAATGATTGTAAACATTCCTGCCAAATACCAATATTGATATGTCAAGGATTTTGAAAACATTTATTATTTTTCAAATGATTAATTTTAAATAAACTTTTCAAAAATACCGTGGATAAATCACTATAAATGATTGTAAATATTTTTTAACGAAATACTCTTTTTCAAAGATTTTTTTCTGTCAAAATGGTTGTTAGTGGTAATTCTTACCAACTGTTTTAACATGGCAGTTGTATATGATTGTAAATATCATGAAAATGCCACTGAGTTGTAAATAAGATTACAAACATTATGTTCATATGCTGCGACATTCAAAGACCTTCTTTTTAAATTATTTTACGTTGTATAGGTATTTATTTACAACCGACTTTGCAAACTTAACCGCCGATTCAGTCTATAATTGTTTCCGTTATACCGATATGTCACTGAGGGGGAGGGGGAGGGGGAGTTAAAAGGCCTGCAACGCGGGCTAAAAAAATAGGCCTTCGCCAAAGAACTAACCTTCTTTCGATAATAGCACCCCGCCTACCCCTTCCCCGGGTATTTGTCAGAAGCAAATAACCCACTGGAAAATAAGCCTTCTAAAAATACTTTTGGAATACATATATATAGGCCCGGGGAAGTGTCGGAATTTTATGGTATGTTACAACCACTTTTATATGTCAATGGCATTTGAAACACACATTGTAAGTCTATAGGGTACTATGTAGAATAAGAGAAGGAATACTTCCCAGGCTTAGTAATCACCTAAGTCTGGGAGGTGAAAGATGAGGAATTATCATAAAGATAAGACAGCCAATAGGCATTCCTTCTCTAATCCCACATAATCTCTTTATAAAGGTTACAAACTTCTATCCACTTTTCAGAAAGTTTCCTCGCAGCGAAACAACTTACCCGAATGAGTATGCAAAATTAATCACTGGTATCTAAGTGGCATATGTAAACGCAAAAATATACTACTAAGAAGATTGAATGTAACGTGTAAGTTAAGTAAAGGTGGATTAAACATTGAAATTCTGGAAATTAAGTTGTTCCTTATTTCTGTCAGGGAGTAGCCCGAACTCTCGAGCTAGGAAAGAAATCAAACTTTCACCGCCCGGTTTAAACCTTTCTAGCTTCTTGATCTCAGCCCGATAACGGGGAGGAAACCACTCTTAACATTTGCTGCAGTAGGTTCTCTGTCGTTAACAATAAAAAGGCGATAATTAATCAGTAAAACGTTGAAGTGGCGGGTTTCAGTCACGCAGAAAAATCTAAAGACGACAATGAGTGGATTAAAAACTAACCTCCAAAGCACATTTTCTGCGAATAAGCAAACAGGCATATGACTCAGAAAAATTAATTGTTAGGTCCATGATGAATATCTCACTGTCTATATACCACCATGGGTCAGATCACATCGGGTATCAGGCCAGATGAAATTGCATTCGTAATGTTACTGGAACTCTTGCACTCTGTTTACTTATTTTACATCTTATTTTTAGCATGAGCGTAGCCTGTGTACAGGCTAGCACGAGAGCATGGTCTAAACTTTGAAGCAATACGCGAATTACCCGGAACTTATTCTCGCTGACTGGTTTTCGATTCCTCTGATATCAGTATCATTTCATTCCATGAAATAAAGCAACAAACAACAAAACAGAGCCGCGTAAACAACGTGGAATTCGAAACTGTGTGACAATTAACACTTAATGACTGGTTCCGGTGGGAACGGTGAATTTTGTTTCTCGAGAAGTCGAGGGAAACATTGAGACTGGAGGGAACCAAAATTTACTGCTTCCATCGGGACCAGTCAAACCGGGTCAAACCGGTGGGAAACAAATGACGTGCAACAGCGGTCAACATTTCGCGGGTAACAGTGAACTGTTTCCCGTTTGACGTCATAGTTTTCGCAATGTTGTCCGCTCATGGCATTTCGTGGGGAACAGTTTCATTGTTACTAGCCAATGAATGGCCGCGCTGTAGCGGGAAAAGCAACGCATAAGCTGGGAAAAACCCTCCCCTCTCGTATCTCAATTCAATTGGTCCATTTGTGAACGAGTAGCGATCTGGGACGAGAATTATAACAGACACCAAGATGGCGGTAGCGGTTTATTGTATTAGTTTGGCTTTCTTCCTACCAGCATTTTTAAGTTTCCTCTACCGAAAATTTCGCCTACCTAAGCTTAAAGCGGATCTCGCTAAGTCTTTTCTGAGGAAGGACATATCAGACTTGAACAAACCAGCTATTATTGCTCATAGAGGGGGATCTTCAGAGGCACCAGAAAATACTTTGGCGGCTTTTCGAACAGCGAAAGAAAACGGAGCCACTGGCGTCGAGTTTGACGTGGATTTTACGAAGGATGGTAGAGCTGTTGTCATTCATGATTCCACAGTGGACAGAACCACTGATGGAAGCGGTCCTGTGAGTAAGTTTATCCTCGAAGAAATCAGAAAATTAGACGCATCAGCAAAACATTGCCTGAGGTAAACCTGGGTAAAAGCGTATGAATTTTTCAATATTGGGTTGATGGGACGGACGGAGGTTGTTGAATATTTGATTTCTACTTCGAAATAGTCACGAATTGGTATTTTTTTAGTCGAGCCATTCGACAAAAGGTTTACATGCATTGTAAAAGCACTTTGGTAGGTATTGTATGAAAGGAAAGCAGATAAATTAGCTTAACTTGTTTTGTGGGTTCCGTCTGTAGGTACCGGTCAAACAGGTTCAAATCAGGCTTCATATATTGGCTTATGAAACAAATAAATTAGTATTTCAGGTTCTCTTTCAGCTTCTTTCTCTCCACTTTCTCACAGTACAAGATGACATACTAGCTAACATACAATTTCAGACTGAAAATTTTGTTGGTCATGTCTGCTGCCTAAAGAAATAGTATTGCATCAGGTTGAACAAAATATTGTGATTGCCAGTGACGAGGAACCATAAGATATTGTGATCATGATATTTAGCCAGTGTTACAGTTGACCTCCCTTAAAAAATAAGTTGGAGAGAGCATTTGTGTGTTCCTTTTTGTGGTCTCTACAGCCAACTCTCAAGGTATTTGTAAGTGAAATGGATAAAGTTCAACAATCTACATAATTTACACTTCATCAAACTGCTAACAGTTGATCAACTAGTGATGAATGAGGTCATTTTGCCACATATACAGGAAAAAATGACATGGTCTTGAACCTGATTATCAATGGTAACACACAGACATTCTCTCATTATTTTTTCTTGCGGGAAGGGTGGCTGTAACAAAGGCTAATACTATTTGGACAGGAGATATATGCCTCTGAAGTTATATGGTGGTTTCTCTTAACATAATAGCCTTACTGAATAAAAGCTGAGAAATTGACATTGCAATATGTCATGGCTATGCATTTTTAATAAATAATAAGTATTTAATTATTAAAAATGCATCATTGTTAAATTATGTTGTTACTGGTGATCAACACTCGGTCACACTTCTCCATGTAGGTCATCACTTTTTGTTATCTTTTGCACTGCAGAGACAAGTTTCCTAAGGAGAAAATCCCAACCTTGGAAGAGGTTGTAGAACTTTGTTCAAGTCTTGAGTTGAAGATGATCATTGAAATAAAAAAAAGCACTCAGGCACTAGAGGTGAGTTACCCTGTTAAGGCAGAGTGTTTCCCAAGGCCCACCGGGATAAGTGTTTATTTCAAGTTACCTTTTTTTGCAAATTTATACCTGCCAAGGAAATAAGGTTTTTGTTTTCTTACCTATAAAAACTTAAAAGAAAGGAAATTTACTGGGCAGTGCAAAATTCTCAGTCATTATTTTTGGATCTCTTTTTGCTTTTCACAGGGAAATTTGCAAGATTTCCACAGCTTCTCAGTTGATAGTTAGGACAGTGTTAGGAAAATATAGTTGTTTGTCCAGTGGGATTGTCCTGTTCCCAAAGGATTACGCTACATAATATATACTCTTGGGTTCAAACCATTTAATATTACTGTTGTTTATTTAATTCAGACAGCACAGTATTTGAAGAATCTATTTTCAAGTTATCAGCTGCATGACAAAGCTCTTGTTTGTTGTTATTTTCCTGGTGTAATATACCAGGTAAGTCTGTAGTTAGTCAAAAATGACTTTGTTTAGAGTAGAATAATATTCGAAAATCAATGACCCCGGCCCTAAAAGAAGATGTAACTCAAAAGTACCTACAGTAGCAATTTATTGACAACTTTAGATTGATAACTTTATTCATACACGGTAAAAATTCCTTCAGCACATGGTAACATGGTAAAAATTTCTTGAGCACAATTTAATAAAAGTTCATTGGTTGTTATACAAACTCGCACGTTTTTACCCTCTTGAAGGAAGGGTACTTTTTCAAAAATAGCATTGGGGAATAACAGCTTCTAAGACGGGTACAGCATTATTTAATACATTTGTTTCTATTGTTACCCAGTAATTCCTCTCAATGTAGATAAAATTTGGCCAATTAATAGCCATCATTTCCCAATTAAAAAAAGCCTAGTTTTCTACTTGCACACATCTGCTGGTGATATGTATGCGTACACATTTGACATGATTATACATGTTGTAAGACAAAGTAGCCTGTGCAGCAGGTATTTAGTCAGATGGGTGTTGAGGCGTCCTGTGGATGGCCACTTTTTAAAGAAATATGTTTTATTTTTCATATTTTGCCTTATAAATTGCTTATTTCAGCAAGCCCTATAGAACATTTTGAATGGCCACTTTTCAAATTCTGGCTAAAAGCCAACTGTGCAGTGCACATAATAATTGTTAGCCACCCAAAATGTTGAAGCCCTGAAAGTAGCAGTAGGGAAGGGCTTTTAAATTCATTTACTTAATGAGGGTCATAATATCTTAAAATAACCATCCCTAAGTTTGGTAGTTTGGGGGGCTACCATAAACTGCATTTATTTGAATGTATATTTAATTCCAGGTACGCAAGGTGGATCCTAACATTGTGACTGCCCTTGTGTGGTGGCGGGACAGCATGAGCTACATAATAACAGGAGGAAAGGAACTATTTGAGATAGACAGTTCTATCAAAGTAGCAGTTCTGAGTTTCTTTGATAGAATATGGGAATCAATGATACCTTGGTTTCTTGATTTTGTTGGGGTTCCTATTCTTTCATGTGCAAAGGAACATGTGTGTGGGTAAGTTATGTCATGACAGGAATTCCACCATGTAAGAAAATAGGGGAGAGAGAGGGGGTGAGAACTAGGCATGGAAGTATGGGAGATGTGGTCGAGAGTTCAGGAACATGTGTGTAGGTAAGACATGCCACGTCAGTGCAGTTGCTCTCTTGAGTTCTCAAAATATATTGTCAAATTATATATTGTAATTCAAGTCAAAAAGCAAACTTTAAGGTAAAGCCTATTTTTGGACTTTGCTATTTTACTTGGTTGGATAGAATACCTTTTCTATTTGAAAGCCAGCTTTATTAGTTATTAATATTTGTTTTTAAAATGCTCCTAATCAGAAACAGAAGACCAACATTCAAGTTAGTATGACAGGCAGTTTACATGAAGGAACTTTAATGCATGAACATTGTCCCTCTGACTTGCCCCTAAATCTAAAAAGACCTTTAAAGTTTGTTGAACAGTTAGTATCTCATTTCGTTTGACAGGGACATGCTGGAAATGTGGAATGGACAAGGTGTCGATGTGGTAACATGGACTGTCAATCAACTGAAAGCCAAGGACTTTTTTATGGAATGCCTTGATTGCCCTGTGATAACTGACTGTGTACGACGCGATTCAGTTTGGAATTAACTAACATTCCATCAAAGGAAATTCATATCAATTTGTAGCAAAATGAATGCAATTAATATTTATTTTCAGTAACCTAAGTTCTTTAAATTTTTTCCAGTCTGTGTGATACATCTGATGTACTTACTACGATTATCAGTTGAGTAAGGCAGGACAAAAGTTTGGTCACCAAGTTTTAACATAAAAATTGTGTTGTTGTCACGAGCAACTGGCTCTGTATCCATTGGCAACTTGTTGGCCTTTGACGTCATCGGCAGCAAAGCATGCGAAATTGTAGGCGATGCATGGCTGTTGATATTGTTACCAACGGAAACGAGGTAAGTTGCCCGTGACAACACCATAATTTTAAGGCCAAAACTTCATGACCAAACTTCCTTCGTGCCTTACTCAACTGATAATCGTAGTATTAGCATGCAACAGCTTTGTTGAACAAGGTGGAATTAGCCTGCGTTGCAGACGGAAATTATTTACCTGTAAATAACCTCTAGTAACCCGTGGTAGGTTGTGTCTGCGATGCAGGCTAGGTGGAATAAGGCATGCAGCAGTAGTAAGTTTCTATATGTATGATGCAGAAAAGCCCGGGTAATGGACTCCCATATGAGAGGGTCAGGGACACTTGTTGTCTCACTTAGGGGTAGAAATCAAGGATTCTGATCTCACTTAGGGTGTTCATGACGAAACGCCACTATTTTTAGCTGTCAAAGTATCTTTTAGGGTGCACTTAAAAATGCTCTTATTTCTGTTTTTAGGCCCGATTTCTGATGATCTCTTGAGTCCAATCTACTATCGTGGGCTCCTTTCCTGAACAGTGGGTGGTAATCGAGCCTATTCGGTTTTAAGTGGTAACTTTTAGGGGTCAAATACAGCTAGAGCCACACCTAGATTGGTCTCCTTTAGGGGTTTAATTCAAATTTTCAGACGAGCAAACCACTTTTTCATATGGAAGTACCCCCCAGGCAGATGAGCAGCTGGGTACTCTGCTCTTACATCCCCTTTTAAATCTTAGAGAAGTTGAAATCTACAATTTGTATGATCTAACTTGGGAGCGAGGGGGAAAAAGAGGTATATTTTGCTATCCAGATGCTTTCAGAGGTAATATAAAGTTAACATAAAGTGTTATAATAAGGTATTTTTGTGTGGAACCTGTTTAACAGGATTTAAGAGGATCCTATTTAAGAAGATCTGAAACTTCATGTGTTCAATGACCAATAGTGTTGTGGTGCAATACACTAAGAAAAACATGGCATTTTTGTCTGTCACCTGACACAAGATAATTTGTCCACTGGGTGTGGTTAAAAATGTGCTAAATTATGTAAAATTAAAGCCTGTAAAAAGCACTGAAACAAGAATTTGTCAAAACTTTAGTTTACTGCAAAAGGCAAAACAGAAATTCACAGGACATACATGTTTGTTTGAAAGGAGCAACAACAGTTGGCATAAATGCAATAAAATAGTAACTCAAAAGGTTTTATTGAAGCTTCTTCACCAAACAAACTTTTTGATCTTTTTCAAGATATTGTCACACCTTAGGCAGACCCACACCCTTTTTTAAGTGTAGATGAAAATATTAACCTGAACCCTAGACATGGCACCCTTGGCCATAGAGGAAAAGATATATAATTTCAAAAACTGAATGATTTACATTGTAAAGTGTAATTGGTTGTCTCCTGTTGTACTTACAGAGAAGACATCTGTGTTCTCATAATAACATACTCAAGACAGTTTCATTAAATTTCACCCAACTTAAAATTCACCATCATTTCTTCCACAAAGCCCCCTGGTATAATCACAAAGTGACTTGTGACATTATACCATGTTACAGCCAGAGGGGCAACCTTTACAGTTTGCAAGGTTCTTTATGATACTTATTGGCCAAAATGAAACAATAGATAAAGAACACAAACCATGCCCTAGCCCTAAGAAGAAAATAGGCACAGGTTGAGAAAAACTAATCAAGAGAGGTTTTGAAGCTGTGCAGATCAACTGAAGCCAAAAATTCACCCTGTATGACTACTACATACCACTCTATGAAGACATGATTGATCATCGCAGTTATATACACAACTTATCTCTGCAAATGTTTGCGCATGTTAAAAACCTATGCCTAAAATTTTCAAGGTTGTCGTGTGTAATCTGTGTGAATCTTCTCTATCCTTGAACATCCTTGTTCTTTAGAGATATTACTATCTATTTGGTGTTTTTCTATCTTTCTAAACTACTATTTTCAGGTTTCCTTCAATTTGAAGGTAATTTTGTACCTGACCAATTCAGAATAACTCAAAGTACTGTGACTGGACAGTTCCGTTTCGAAACTCTTTTAAAACTGTTTGGAATCCGTTTTGAAACCCTTTGGAAACGCTTTGAAACCCCCTTAGAAACCCCTTTTAAGGGGTTTTAAAAAAACCCTTTGGAAACTCTTATGAAACACTTTTCAAACCCTTTGAACCCTTTACAAAGGAAGGAACAGGAAAAGTAACAATAATTTGTAACATCCTAAAATATCTTAAAGGTCTTTAAACGATGCTTTTCTCACTTTTATTACAACAGACTTATAAAATAAGTAGAAACAAGCACATAACAAAAGAGAACTCTGGTGAAAATATGCTTTTCTCACTAAATAGTAAGTGATATGTTAATTAACACATATGAATGTACGTATGCCTATTGGGCCTATAGTAGTCTTTGCTATGTTTTAGCCTATAAATTGTAATTACTCTAAAAATAACTTGGTGTCCACTTTCGGACTGTAAAGGGTCTGTTAACCCTTCGAAGCTCTTTGGAAACCCTGTTTGAAACCCCTTTGAAACCGTTTCGAAACTCTTGAAACCGTTTGGAAACCCTTTTGAAACCTGTTTGAAAAGCTTTGAAACCGCTTTGAATCCCTTTTCAAATTTGGAAACCCTTTTGAAACGTTATGAAACTCCTTAGAAACCCTGTGGAAACTCTCATGAAATCCTTTTGAAACCCTTTGCAAAAGAAAGAACAGGAAAAGTAATAATTTGTAGTAAAGTTGGAATATTTGTGTTCCAAATATCCTAAAATATCTTGAGGTCCTCTAGTTGGCGTTGCTATTCTCACTTTTATTACAATACGTAGAAAGAAGCACATTAACAAAATAGAGCTGTCTAGTGAAAATATGCTTTTCTCGCTAAATAGTGATATTATATTAATCAAGACATAGGAATGTACGTATGCCTATTAAGCCTATAATTGGCTTTTTGCTATATTTTAGCCCATATTTTACTCTTGTAATTACTTTGAAAATAACCTTTTGTGCACTTTCGGACTAGTACTGTAATATATATTTTAATGGATTTGGGTCATCTAACTAGTTTAGCTTTTAAAGTTATCTCGGATGACCAGTTTAGTAAAAAATTGTAAATAATTCATAATCATAATCATAATAAATAATGGTAATAGGACTGAGTGGAGTCCAATTTGGTCTGTAATCATACAAGTGATCAACAAAATCGGACAACTGCGAATTGGGAGTGTGACTTGTTAGTCAAGAGTATGATTACAGACTGAATTGAATGACACAATGTCCTGTTACTAATTAATCATAACCGTTACAATTTCCCACAATTTGAAAAATAGCTTTTAATAGTCATTTGTAAATATCATAATAAGAATTTGGGAATAGCTGTCAAAATGGCTGTCAAGTTTCTTTCAAAACAGTCACTGGAAACTAAACCTCCACAATTTCGCAAAGGCAGTCTCTTGAATTGGTTACTATAGTGACTGTAATCAATGTTGTGATTGGTGGATTTAGTGGAGAGGACTTAAAATGATTGGCTCATGTAACTGTCTGATTACAGGTGTCCAATTAAAGCCAACTGTCCCATTACACTGTCCGATTACAACTTTGCAGATAAATTAGAGCAAAATACACCAGTTTATGCACCAATCACATTTGAGGAAATTGTAATTGTTATTATAATAATACATTATTTATATAGCACTATTTCTATCACTATCCAATAGCGCTTTACAATGAGTTTAAAAATATCTCACCAATAAAAATTTAAAAAAAAACATAGAAATATATAAAACATGAGTAAAATAAACTAACTCAGTCAAATAACTAAGCTGTAAAAATCAGAATAAAGACCTATGATACTACAAAGGTATGAATAAATTGTTGCTGTTGTTGTTAGGAGGAATTTGCTGCCCAAATAAAGTTGGGATATAATTTAAGTTGTTTTAATTTCTATTCACTCTTTAAAACAATGCATAGGAAACTAGCTATTGGTTCACATATACTTTTGGTAAATAAATTCAATTATACTATTAAGTTATAATAATTATTTGTCTGCAAACCTGGATAAATATGGCTATGCTAGCTATAACTCACTTCTGTCATGTCATGGACGTCAGCAACATTTCCCAAGTGCATACACAAAGGTATGCACAGTAGGCATAAGAATTATGATTATCAATTGTGTGGATCAAGTCATTTTAATATCCGCGTCACAAAAGGCGCCTTATTAAGTTATTTTCTGGTTCAAACAGACAAAATTACAAAACATCCCAATTTGATGATTCAGTACATGAGAATGAACTGACTGAAGTTCACTTTGTGAAGTGCATGTGTGTCATGGTCAAAGCAAATGGCCAATCTCCATGACGAGTAGTGTCGGAACCACGTGATTGTCGGAAGAACTTTCAAAGCATACTAAAGTTTCCAAAATTAAGAGTGACAAGCTAATTAAAATTTTACAGTACTAACAACGTCATACTAGACCACAAGTGCCAGAATAAAATAATAGTGAAGTATGTTACATGATACCTAACAAGCATCAGATATTAAAAATAACAATTTTTTTCCCGATAAATAATAATATTCACATGCAGTATTATATTTAAGTTTTTTCCCACAGTGTAATGGGACCATTTGACAAGTGGTCAAACCATCAGCCCTCACAGGACGTACCTGTGAGTGGTCAGTCTGACAAGAGGTTGTGATTTCACAGGAAATTTTCTTTGTTTTTGCAAAAGTGATTGCTTACTGTAGGAGGCCGCTTATTAGAATGGAGGGCACAGGGTTGTTCAGCTGATTGATGTCTACAATCTAAAATGGAATAATTACATTGAAATAATAACCAGGCCACACTGAGTCAGGTACTGATCATAGAGCCTGGGCCTCAGGAGATAAGATTGGTTTTGTAAAACAAGTGGGTTTCTAATTAATGTATACCATTGCAAATTCCATTAACTTGTTTCTGTGAATCTTGTGATGAATGTTTGTCAATGTTGTTATTACTACTAACAGCGCTAGCAGTTTCATTTCGAACCTGCTTCAGGAAACTTATTATTCCTGCAATGGGGCAAAAAAGAAAAAAAAATGAGAAAAAGAAACTTGCCTTGAGTGAGAAATACTACAAAACACAAATTACAAGTCAAGGCTGCAAACAAAAAGCAAACAGGACAAACGTAACAAATTAAATAAAAACAATTACATAAGTTTAACAATTTGTTTTGCAAGGGTCCAGTATATATAAGCTAACCTCCACTTGTCTTTATCTCCTCTTAACATTATTTCCTGGGTGGAATCCTTGTGTGGCTCATTCATGTCAATGTTATTGAGCAGAACAGTGCACACAAACCAACCCCATGTACCAATTCTCTTTAACATTATAGTACCTAGTGCAAGGTGGTTCTAACTTTTCTCCTAATTACCCAACTTACCTGACCCTCCAGTGCCTTTCAAGGCCATTCCTCGCTCCTTGCTGTCTTTCCCTCTGTTTGCTGGAATCATGATGTATCTATACATAGAGAAGTTAACATTCATAAATTTGATGGTAACTGTATATTGCACACTATTGTATTCTCAGTGTATAAACATATCACTTAAAATAGACAGCCTCTTCAAATCATAGTGGTCTGTTTCATAAATAATTTGAATTGGTTGATATAAACTGTCAAAAGAGTTTCTCACAACAGTGCTGGAAATAATGTTCTTCCATTTTTCCTTTCAAATTTCTATTTTGGACAGACATGTAACAGATTTGGCCAGACTTACAGTAATATTTACCAGGTACTGTCAAAAAGCCTAAAAATAATTATTAACCATCAATCATCAAATAAGATAACTGTCATTCATCAAACAAGAAAAATCTTACTGTTAGCCGTCAAAAAACTGAAAATATAACCATTAACCGACAAAAAGCTGTATTTTTTTTCACTTTCAGCCTTGAAGATTACCCACATAGAGACCGTCTGATGACCCAAAAAAGCCTACTACCACATCCACAAGCAACACATACCTAGCTACAACTTGTAAGTGAACATTTCTGAACTCCTTTAATTTCTCCACGCAGTTGTTATACTCCTCAACAAGAACAGGATCTCCACTTGTAAGGGCTTGACATAAAACATATTAAATGGTTAGTGTTATAAACTAGCCAAGTTATAATTAGTAAAGTACATGTAGTATAAATTATGTAAAGTTTTATTAAATTTTACACAATAAAACATCTAAAACTTAAAGCATGTACAAAAAATGTTATTTAATTAATATTTAACACTAAATATTATGTTTTTCGCTTTAATGGAGCAAAAATGTTTTAAAAAGTCTTAGTATTTTAATCAGCAACCTGAGAAGCCAACAACTTTTTGCCATTTGTCAGTTCAAATTCTGCAAAGTCACGCTCCTATTGGCTAAAAAGCTGTCAGTAGGTTTTATCATTACTTATTAAGTAATATATAAAATTCTGGCAACTACCATAAATAAGTGTTACCTTTTTTAATTAATTTGAATTTATTTGCATAATATATGTTTGATTCAATAACTCAAGAGTTCATTTAGTTGGATTACCCCTAAACTTTAATACAACATTCATAACCCAACACAAGCTACTGTAAGTATGAATACAACAAACTTGTCAAGGAAACAAGAGTAAAATGAAATAAGTCAGTGAAATAAACAAATAAACATTTTATTCTTTAATTGCTTAACCTGAGAACACATGGGAAATGTTGAAACCACTGGACTTCTTTTTTTTTTTTAATATCTTACAAGTACTCTCAAATTCACAGGGTGCTTTATATTATGACACACACCAGATACATGCCTTTGAGAAACAAGTCTCCAGTGAATATTGATGATAAAAATTCAAATATAACTCCTCTCATATTTTGCCATTACTCACTCACCAAAGTTTCTGATGGATGGTCCATTTGATACAGCCTCTATAAATGCACGATGTTTAGGAGGCATGTAGTAACGCATTCGATGTAAAAATTGGTCACCATCTGAAGAAAAAACAGTCAATTCCAAAAAAACTTAAAGCAACTGACACAGTTCTTCTGGAGCTGTTCAAAAGACAAATAATATTATAATGGAGTAAGCAAGAAACACAAAGGAAGGAATCTTGCCCCCAGGATTTCGTGAGGTAATTTTTTTTCTTGTGGTTTTCTTTTACGTCATGCACTACGGACTAAGAAAAAGAGGGACTACTTGTAGTCCAGGGAATATCAGACTTAACTGTTTATTACTGGTAATTAGACTGCAACAATTTCCTACCTGTATCTTTGGAATGTAAGATGCCCAATGCTGCATCAAGAACTTGAAAAACTGATGACTCTGCTGCACTTCCTCCAGAATACTGACAACAAACAAGACAAAACCACTGATTTTTTTTCTTAAAATGCTAGTTACATTCACAAATTATAGGAAATGCTCAATATTTTTAATTAACTTTATTCCTCTGAATCCCCTTGAGATATATTTTAATACAACTGAAAAATGGACCTCGTTGTCAGGGGTACCTCAATTTGATAGGCCAAAACAATATTAAGAACAGACAATTGCAACCATTTGTCTGGATAAAAGTTTGGCTATAAGCGAGAAGCATTTAGCTGCTTAATAGTAGTGGAGCTCCGGCAGCCTGAAAGGCCACCAAGCAGAGCACTATAATTATAGGAACAGAACCACATGCATGCATACAGATAGAAAACCATACACATCTTTTTTAATTTAATTTTTTTAGATCAATTTTTTTTTATTTAATCATAGCAACACTTACATGACTCAAACTTATATTACATGTCATTAATTACAATTTTAGGTCTGAATTTATAACAATGTTAAAAGCAACAGTTTTTTTTCTTTTTTTTTTATGATAAACAACCTTTTTGCATTATTTCTCTATCTACAGGACATCAATTTTTTTGCAACATACAACGTAATAACTAAGTTGAAAATATATGAAAAAAAAGAAAGAAATACTGCTTATAAAGTTTTGACAATTATTTACTTTTCATTAAATTTAAATTAAGTACACACTTCCCATTTCTTTTTAAACTGGCTGACCTTATTTGCCTTAAAAGCTATGTATTTTTCGGTTTCATATTTGATTTCCGTAATTCTTTTGAAATGGTTAAAGATGGGATTAATTCAGCCTTTACAACTACAGGTCCACAGATATGTTTTTCCTAGAGTCACTACATAGTTAATCAAATCCATTCCCTCCTTCAGAATACTTATCATGATGTCACATATCAAGAGGCACCCGCAACTTCCAAGCCTATTTAATATGCAAGAGGACACCATACTCCAAAAACACTTGGAAAAAGAGCATTCAAATAGAATATGATGAATAGTTTCTCAACCGTCTTGACAAAAGGTGCAGTTTGGAATTGATATGTATCCATCCTATTTTAAAAAGACGGTCATTTGTGTAGAGGATGTAGTTTAACACTTTGTATTGAAAAGAACTCTTTTTGATGGTCAACATGGCTAGCGGCAGGGATCGCAGGTGTGTGCACCCTACAATGACGACAATGATGTCACGCAACATGGCAGCCATACTCCAGCTAATAGGTGGACCGAGGCATGCAGTCTTACAATGGACATCCATGTCATGGTCAATTGACACCTGTCAAACAAGGTATCTGCAGACCAGTGTCACATGACGATATTGCGGGCTTACGTTTTCAGCTCAATGAGGTTACATTTTCTTTTAAGTTGACCACTGTCCGGGTACTTTTTTTTTTTTTTAATGGATCGCAGGCTCAAGTCAGGTTAACTTAGTGATCAGGAGCTCCACTTTTAGGCTTGGCTAAATCTATATACTATTCAAAAATCCATTTTAAAACTAATTAACAATAACAAGAAATGGTATGCCCATCAAAGGTGGGGGCAAGAAACTGCCAATAAACCATACATGTAAAGCTGGGGAGGAGGTGGGTTGAAAAGGTTGAGAACAAGATGTCCAGCAGACTCAAGGCTTGATTAGTGAAAACACATGGCAATCGAGAGCCTGGAGGTGATATTCATTAATCCTCTTTACAGTTTAACCCCCAAACTATTGTCTTTCCTTCACGAGCTCAAGCTTTAGCTAAAACTTGACAGTAAGGGATAATATATCGTTTTCTGGAGTTCAGGTGGTCAGGTTTAAGAAAGATGGCGTTCCACACAAGCCACCTTGTAATTAACCATCAACAATATACAGGGTTGTACAGTTCTGTAAGTATTCAAAGCACAGTGAAGCTCTGATTTTGGGAGGTTATCTATTTCTTTTTCTGTTCTTTATCTAACTTAATGTACCATGTACCAACCAAACAAATTATTTTTAGCACAAAGAAAAGGTTAACATTGGTCAATGGTTGTCTTCAAACAGCAGTCAAGTAGTTATAAATAACTTACTTGTAATGGTGTCTCACTCACACCCTCATAGACAAGGCCATCTGGTAGAGCTGGATTGCCATACCACCTAAAAAGGAACATTTTCATACAAGTTTTCTTAAATGTACTTTTTTCACTAATCTCATTTCAGCATGATTGTAAGGATTAAGTCTGCATACGAGCCAAGTGTTCTATTAAGCTGGAGCTTATCCCACTTTCTGTAACATGAAGTGACTAGAAGCATTTCTACCCTCCACCCAAACCATGGATCAAATACTCAGTGGTATCTAAAAAGAACAGAAAAGAACTTAACAACAAAATGTGTCTGGAGAACTGTAAAATTTAATGCAAATGATACTTACCCAGCAAGAAAGGGCCGCAGACTGTGATAAAATTCATCAGGATCACAAACATCTGTGTACAAAGTCATCATGTCAGAATCAATTAGCTGAGAACACATGAGACTACCAGTAAGCAGTCCTAAGTAAAACAATAAGCTATTGATTCAAGTTGAAAAAGATAAATTAACCATTATAGTGAGTTTGTGAAGCTGACCAGGTAAAAGGCTAGGCTTTATGTTTGAGTAGGTAGTTGATTTTGCCTTCTTTTTCTAAAGGATCAGACAAATAGCTTAGCAAAGTAGCCAACAGAGACCAAGAAAAAGATGGTTGTTTCACAGTGATGGTTACTTTCACTGACAACCTTGTAGTCATTTTTATTAGCAAGTCCTTGTGTGACCCTAGTGTTATTTTCTCAGTCTTGAAAGACAACTAACAAGGAGTATATTTACCCCCCATGCCAAAATGGTTGGGCTGCCTGACATAAACGTTGTTGGGGGGGGGGGGGGAGGGGCGGCTGCTAGCTTGCAAGAACTATCATTTTGTTCAAGGGGAGTAGCAATACACCTGATTGTTTCATGCTATGAAAATCAGAGTTA
The DNA here is from genome assembly GCF_042242905.1 of Orbicella faveolata. Taxonomy (NCBI): domain Eukaryota; kingdom Metazoa; phylum Cnidaria; class Anthozoa; order Scleractinia; family Merulinidae; genus Orbicella; species Orbicella faveolata. The sequence goes on along the minus strand of NW_028301547.1, from coordinate 23,467,047 downwards.
AGCATCAGCTTGGTAGCCCAGCTAGGCCTGTCGAGAAACTTTTCTTTACCTGATCTAAATTTGTAAGAAACATGTCTATTGTATCAGCCAGGTAAACCAGCTAGGCTTGTATGGAAATTTCCATTACATACCATAATTTTTTTAAGAAACATGTCCTGAGTTTTATTTCCTTTACCTACCATAAATTCGTAGGAAAGATGTCTTGAGTTTTACTATTGTTTCTCCAAGTGACATCAAGGCTTTCAACACTCCTGTGCTGTCACCGTTCACAACAGACTGACAACAGAAATTAGAGAAAAACAGGTATTTACTAAATAATTTTTCATAGAATGACCAGGGCTGCCAGAATTTTATTGTTGATATGCACTTATTTTCCCAAAATATTTGACACGACCTTTCAATATAAAATATTTGTACATCAGATTACAAACCACTTAAAAATTCCTGAAGCTAGTCATAATCATGGTAAATGTAAAATGCAAAAAGTCGTCTAACCTCCTGTCCTTCAATGATACTCTAACAAAGGAAAACAAATATAACAAGTTAAAAATAATATTAAGAACAATTTTAATAGGTGACAAATAAATATTTAATGGTAAATTGGCCTGAAACTCCAAGATTGGTCATTGTTGAATTGAACAAGTGTATGTTTCTAAAATACACCCTTTATTATAGGTTTAAAGGCTTATAATTCAAAAGTGGCATGGTGAAATTTTTATACATGGGGTTCAGAGCCACCTTAAAGTTTTGAAAACTTAAGGTGACTGTGAACCCTATGTACAGACTTTTTTTAAACTTTGCTGAAAGTTGCATCTCATCCTGCTAATCAAAATTTGATAATATAAAAAATTTCACTTTACTGTTTTTGAATTAAAACCCCTAATTAAAAACTATATTTAAGGGTGTTTTTAGCAGGTCATACTGTTGCTAGGGTAACCTATTGTGTCACGAGAATGATAACAATGTGTTCACCAATGATTGAGCAGTGTTTTGACACCATGATTATAGCATCAATTGATAAAAAGTGGTTATGATGACCCATCAAAATCTAACTCTTGGAAAGAGCAATGGAGACTGTTTTGAGCCACCATAAGTTAGAGTAATGACAAAAAAAGCATATCAAGGCAACCGAAGCTGGCTACTTTTGACAACCCCGAGTTAGTGCTTTGAATTTTCCTCATTTAATGGAAGAACTTTCTTAAATGTACATACAGAAATAAAGGCCAAAGTAATGAGATATATGGCCATCTGCCAGGCTCCAGTTAAAATTCGGATATTTATTACAAACACAGTGCCAAAGCCTTACATGATATCCTTTCCCAAAATCTAACTCCACTTGAAGTGGAACTTTTACAAATCCATCCTCAGTCCATGATCCGGTCATTTTAACAGAAATTTCTAAGTTGCTGAAAAACAACAGAAAAGGTAACAGCCTATGACAGACCTGTAGACTAATGTTAGGTATTGCTGCTAGATTGGTACACATACTTCTGAAATGCATGATACAGAAACAACCAATAAAACTTGTTTACATGCATCTATATAAAATTTCAGACAAAAAAAAAAAAAGACTTGAATAATTATGCAGCAGAGAAATTATCAAGCTGACTGGACTGGCAAATTGCTAAGCTAATCTTGGCAGGTCTGATTGGAAAAAAGTGCACCTTTCATGAATAGAATATGTAAAAGACCCACAACATAAATACCGGTATACATACATAACTTGTGCAATAATGAAGTTACAAGTGCTACATAATTGAATTTCTGTAGCCACTCAGAGAAATAGAAATTAATTAGCACTTCAAAAAAAAGTTTAACTTACTCCATATTACGAGGTCTCCAGTCATTAAGCATGACAATAAATTTGAAATAGAAACAGAAACAAACCACTCATTAGTAGATGATAAAATTTCATTATTTTAACTTTTCCTTTCATCAAAAATCATTGCATATCAAGGCCTGAAGTCCAGCTTTCTATATTGATTCTGTATTCATAAGTAATTTTAAAAAGAGAGTCTAGATTTGACCTATACCTATTAAAGTTCATTTTCCTGTTTATAATACAAAAATTTGAACTGAAAGTAGCAAATGGGCCTGAAGTATGAAAAGGTTGAAATACAGATGAAACCTGTTAATCAGGCCACAGTTAGGCTGCCAAAACCTACTTGCATTATAGGGTTGTAAGTATATCATAAAGAAAGTGATACACTGAGTTTTACTTTGGACCAAGAAGGGGGAACTTGCATCTCTAACCACCGACCTGCTATTCAGAAATCACAACTTGCAACTTGAAACTCACATCTTGCAACTTGAAACTCACAACTCCAACTTGCAACTGCATAATTTGCAAATACTTGGTCCCATCATAATGGGTTTTGATTATCTCACCAACATCTTACATTTTGCCTTTGATCACAGTACATTCATTGACAACTTAACGTTGACTGGATAGAGGTTTTTGCTGCTTGCTAGAAAAATTGTTGCAGTGAGAACTGGTATGCTCACTGTAGTCATGACTAGATTCTAATCAATAATACATTAAATAATTGTACTTTCACTTGCCTAAGTCACTTAACCCTGCACTTCAATGGCTAATAGTCAATATTTAAGAAATAGAAAACATGTACCGTGTTTCTGTTGAGTTATAGAAACACGAGTGGAAGTTTGGGAGAACGAGAAATGCTGTGCAGCTTTTTCGAGTTCTCCCAAACTATCACAAGTGTTTCTATTAAACAATTAGATTATGAGCATGAGATTGCTATCGCATGATAGTTGACGAGGTGCAGCCCGAGTCAATTGTCATGCATAAGAATCCTGAGCGAATAATCTAATTCTTTTAGTATAAATCTACTAGTTGTTCAAAACTTTCATCTAAATCCTCTTCACAGACACTTCGAAAACACAAAGAAGCGGCCCCCAGTGCACACTGCTACGCTACTCACTATCTATCACAGAATAGAACATGAGTACCATAGCTAATCAGAAGATGGCATTCATGATAGAACGCTAGTAGATTTATACTAAAACTTGATCGAAACACCAAGAACATGTTTTCTATTTCTTTTAGAGAACACCACAATGAAAAAAGGGAAAACAGTTCGTTAACTTTGGTTATCAAAATGTAAATTCTCTTTGGTTGTACCATCATTATGTCAACAGCTCGTGCTAGTTCTGTGTTTCTATTGAGTTATAGAAACACGATTTTTAACCAATTAGCACGTGTATTTTCTTAGGACTTTTTTCCAATGTATATTTTAAACCTACCAATAAAACAGTTGCACTTACAGTGCTAACAGCATTTTTTAAAAAAACTCTTAACTCTTAACACTTAATATGTTATTCTATCGGTAGTTATTTTAAAAATACTCCATATTTGAATTAAATGTTTCATGAAATTATGAGGCAGCTTACCGGTTGGGGTCGATGTATTGCCAGTTGTAAAGGGCATAACTGCAGTGTGTTATTACTGGAGGGATATCTAGGGTTGGAAAAATGCTAGTTAACTGAGCTGCCAAACCAAGGAATGTAAAAAAGGTAAAGTGTGCATACAAGCCAAGTAGCCCATCAAGCCAGTGCTTATTGCCGGTTTCAGTTGCACAGAGCAACTAGGAGTATTTCTACTCCCCCCTGGATAGGATGCGAGTCTGTTGCCATGCTACCCCTGGATTAAATCTGCCGGTACCCATTTATGCACCACAGTGCATGGCCATGGAGAGATGCACTGTGAGAGTAATTATGCATCTTGCCAAAGAACACAACCCAATGTCCCTAGCTAGGGCTTGAGCCTCAACCGTTCAATCTGGAGGCGAGCACACTAACCATATATCATCGTTGCATATTTGTGAATCTTTCTATATGTTTTAATTTTTAACACATCATCTTTTTATTCTGTAACTATTTATATGAGGGCCACTGGTTTTTCAGTGACTACTGTTGTGTGCTACCCTCAGTAAATAAAGTTGATTACTATTATTACCATAACCGGGCTGAGGCCATTGCGCCTCCACAATATGTATCTAATGCAAGAATTTTTTGTCGTTAAATTGAAAAAGTTTCATAAAATTTGAGTAAGCATAGTTATATCACACATCAATTGTGGATATAAATAAACTGTATATCATGTAGGGGCAAGTTCAAAGAAGTGCAAATATTACAGTAAAGTACAACAGTAGTGTACTACATACTTACAGAAATTTAAGTTAAGGAGTATAACAAATTTTGAACCAAGATAGAATAAAATCTAAGGGGAGTAACTTAATTTTTCTGTATTAGCAAGACTGAATTGATGCCAGGTAACATAACATCTGGCAATGAGATCGAGTACAAGCATAGAGCTCTATGTAAAATCTACTAATGCAAAATCAAGTGTTGCAACATGGGCACCAGTTGAAAAATTCAGTATTGAGAGCAAGATACTTGACATTGTTTGTAAGAAAAGGTTTTGGCTAGTGTTTTTAAGTTTCCTAGCCATAGGAGACTTGAGCATTATTTATTCTCGCTCCTTCTTTTTCCAGCATCTTGTTAATATGAAGGGTGTCTGTTTTACAGGATGCAGAGGTCTCCTGGCTGAGTTAAATACGAGGAACTGCCAGTCATGGGGTAAGGAGCACTCCATCTGGGAACTACCTGGGAGGAGTAGGAATTCCTGGCCCTCGTTGTTCAAAATGGATTAGCTCTCCACTGGATACATGTAAATTGCTACTGTGTGGCACAAACGTTTTGTAGGTTCTAATTTTCTGTGAGCTTTGGGATTTTTGGAGAAAGTTCCTGAAAAAAAGTTCGCTGAAAAATTTTCTCTGCAAAAATGTAATCCACTGCTGAAATTATACACACAAAAATCTCAAGTAGAATCTTAGCTTGTTGGTGCCATTTATTTCAAATGTCTCTATTGGTCAAAAACAAAACAAAACGTTTAGAAATAAAACGATGAAATTCCACTCAGTATACTACAGATGCGATAATGCATCAAGTGGTACCGTAGTCATTGCTGATCCACTGCAAGAGCAATCAGTTACTCTAGGGCAAGTTTTAAATGTAAGAGATTCAAAGATTCCTGATGTTCTTTCACTTGTCGATTGCATGTAGTTCAATAACATAATGAAAATGTCTTCCTGGAAATTGCAGAAATTATTAACCACCAAGAGGAACCAGTCCTTTAGAACTTCAAAAATTAGTTCCCGAAAAATACAAAAATTCGCTGATCCACCAAATTAAACCTTGCAAAAAAAAAATTGTGCCACACACTTTTCAGTCAATAGCATGGTTTTCTATAGCAGCATTTAATACCCAATGGACAAAAAATGTATCTGATGAATAGCATTATCCAACCTTTGAACAACTGTGGCCAGGGATGTTACAGGAATCCAACCTCCATTAATCAACAAAAAATGTGAAATTGCTAGTTTTGAGGTAATTTTTACTTACCTAAGTGGTTCGACACTGCCACCCAGGGAACTGCTAAACACTTTGGAAGAATCTACAAGTTGAGAACATAACCAGTAAATTCATATATTTTACTTTATCATCAACTCATTTTGGATTTGTTTTAAATTGTTTTGTTTTTGACTTGAAATTTTCAGACTGATATGTCTGGTTTACAAAATTTAATATACCGTTGGATTCCACTAATTTGAACTCAGCTATTTGGAATTCCCCATTATTTCAGACTCAAAATCACTCCCCTTGGATTTACCCTTCAGTAATTTACTATCAGCTATTTTAAACTCCTGCTATTTTGAACTATTTTTCATTTCAACAGAGAGTTTGAATTAGCAAGGTCCAACTGTAGTGACCTTCACTATAAATACAGTCAAACCTGTATATAATGGCGCTGTATACTAGCCGTCACTCTGTGTATAACGGTCACTGAACAATTTCCCAAAAATTGTCCCCTATATTTACTGTTAAGTTGACCTGCATATAGTGGTCACCTGTATATAACAGACACAGTCACTCTCAAGACTTCCTTAATCCACAATTTCATTATCTTTTACCTATATATAATGGTCACGAAACTGGGTTACGATTAACAAATAATGACAAGCTTTATTCGATTTTGGTTCGAGTTAGCTTGAGGTTTGACTTAAAGAGCGTTTGAGTTATCAGGAGTTGACTGTATGTTAGGTTTTGGATGTTGCAGTGGCCTAATGGTGAGTGTGTTGGACTGGGGTCACTCTGTTGTGTTCTTGGGCAAGACACCTAATCACTCTCATAATGCCTCTCTCTACTCCGATGGACTAGCGTCCCATCCAGGGGGGAGTGGAAATACAGTACTCCTAGTCAGTAATGCAATGTAAACCAGCGCTGAATTGCATAATCAACCAACTACCAACGCATTGTCTTTGAAACTAAATAATGATCCTACAGCACTGTTTGCCTAAGTCATTAACAAGATATAAGGCAGAATGCTTATATTTGAACTTAACTATTCCAAAATAGAAAGGTTTTCAATAGAGATTTGTCAAAACAAAACCAAAATAATCTCTCTAGTGAATTGCAAAGGACACATGCAATACAGAGAATCAATCAAAACTCGAAGTAGTTACATGTAGGAGATGCGAAGCACAGGGTGTGAACAAGCCACAACAAATTTTTGATTTTGGCTCTACTGGTGGGGCAAAATCTTTAAGCCCATTATGTAGTGTAGCAATGCAAAACCAATTATCTTCGACACTCAAATGAAAACCACTTTGACTAAGAATTTTTTGGTACATGGTTATTATCACAGTTGCTCACTATACCTTTGTTACTCCTGTGTCTCCTTTGCACCAGACATAACCATGGGAAAGACAGGAAAGAACCAAATGAGCTCTTTTCCACTCATCTTCAGAAGACAGTTTCTTGTAATCTAACAAGGGAAGCTACAAACACCAACATAACCCTGATATTAAGAAGATATACATGTATATATGCGCTGCTTTGACCTGAAACAGGTGGAACACATTTAACATAAAGATAGTATTTACAATAAATAAATAATAAGTATTAACATATTAAAAGAGTTCATAAATTTGACTCTGGTACAATTTTCTTCTTTCTCCTCTTCTCCTTCTCCTTCTCATATCCACTGACTCTTTTCTCATTAACTTTCTCACACATTTGACTAAGACCAATATTCTGAATGGTCATGTCACATTTATTTTTGTTTGTATGTAATATTTTTTATTAACAGGATATTTCATATTTGGAAAAAAGTAACCTGTTTTTATGTTTTTTTCTGAGATTTGGGGGAGGCTATTATTTGGAAGAGAGGGAACTTAATTACTGAAATTTGAAGTCACTCTTCAAAAATAATGAAAATTGAAATCAATCCTCAACAACATCTTCTGGAAAAGCCCTCTCCCTGTTAGCTTTAAATATTACAACGTATTAAAAACTATGCAAATATAAAATGTCATTTAACCATTAAACAAAAAGGAAAGTAAGTACACCAGAAAGCATCCTTACATCTTTAATCCTTTGACGTAAACAATCAGCTTCTTTCACGAGTTGAGGAAGATCTCTTGCAACTTCTTCCCAAGGAGAAAAATACTCTGGCAGACATTGCTTAAAAATAAATTAAATCAAATGAATCTCTCTATATATAGAGGAAGCAGCGTGGCCAAGTGGTTTAAGAGCACTGAATTTGAACTCTGTCTACAGGTCCCGGGTTTAAATCCCTTTCTGACTGCTGATGTTGTTTTCAGTAGCCCTGAGTTCAACTTCTCCGCTGCACTTATAAATAGCCAACCGGTCTGCCTCCCACCAGTTGGGATTCTTAACCTAGTTATGTTTATTTGAATATTTGTTTATCATTGTTTGTTTACATTGGTCCTGAAAAGCCCCAATGGGGAGTGGCCAATTAAGTATACATACATATATTAAACAGATTCTAAATTAATTCAACGTATGTGTTTAACATGACTGAAAATTATCACCATGGGATGATTTTGAGGGAATAATTCCAAGGAGGACTATCCTTCAAGATCACAGGCCACAAGAAAATATGTCAATGAATTTGGTCTGAAATAGACTCTCTTTTTTATCATTTTTTATTAGAATGGTTGTTACAAGTGAATAATTATATGAATATATGAAAGAACTGCAAAGAAAGATATGAAGACATAATTGATCATCCCTGTTATATATACTCAACTTAAGCAGTTGTCAAATTAAAGCCTGTAAAAAAATTCAGGCTTGAACAGGATTTGAACCCATGACCTCTGCAATACTGATGAGTATATTGCATAGGTCATGGGTTCAAATCCTGTTCAGGCCTGAATTTTTTCAGGCTGTAAAGATGATTTCCAGACTGTACTGTGCAATCTCAGCACCCTAATGTTTATAAATATTTTAAGTCACACTCAATGGAATGTGAATCAATGTTATTCGTTACATACCACATACCTTATCTTTAAGGCCTTTCAAATTCTTTTTCTAACAGCTTCATTGATTTTTACATCCAGCTGCAAAGTTGTTTTATCAAGTGATATGAGAAAGAACAATGCATAAAGCCTCACATCATAATGGCAGTTGACAGAAGAATTCATGCAGAGGCTTTAACTGCCAACTGCTAGGCATCACCCTCATCAGCCGTTGACCAGGAACTATGGTAGTTTCGGCGGCTAGCAACGGGACTACAGTTCCTGGCGCCGCCAGCAGCAGATGCCACTGGGTGATGCCTGGTCAGGTGTAATGGCAGCAAGCGTGTGGTGTATGCACAAGGAGAGTCCAGGCAGCAGAGAGCTTTACTGGATGCAGTTTAATAAGATATTGTGATCAGCGCAGATTTAGGCACTGCGCGATGACTGCCAGATCCAGTTGGATGCTGCCTCTGCTTCTTCTTGAAGAGCCTTGATTGTTGCTCAGAGAGCTTTCTTTGAGAGTCCGATGTTTGACAGGAAGGACCTGGTCGATCTTGCAATGAAGCCGTGGCAACTGACTTCGACAGGTATAACACTGCAGGCCCAGCCACGATCTTCACAGCTAGCACGGAGAGGCTCGTAACGGGTTCTCTTGCGTTTGTTAGCAAAGGCAAAGTTCCCTTCCCAAGGCACAATTAGTTCGACCAGATGCACGCATTTACGGGAGTTGGACCAGATTACGATGTCTGGGCGCACAGTTGTGATGGCAATGTGACATGGAAAATGCAGGGCTTTAGATAGATCAGCCAGCATTTGCCAGTCTTGGGCACCCTTAAGTAGCCTTGACTGTTTCGCTCTCTTCACAGCGGCTGGTTGGGGCTGCTCACCTTCCCTGTGGAACTTGATGCCTTGATTTGTTACCTCCTTAACTGGTGCGTTATTAGTGCTGGCGCATTGGTCCTGTGTGGCTTCAGCTATAACCCGCAACACTCTGTTGTGCCTCCAGGTGTACTTCTGAAGTGACTTATTGCAAGCCGTTAACACATGCTCTAGAGTGGCACGTGTTTGGTTGCACGCACGGCAAATGTCGTCGTCAATAATACCCCACTGTTTGAGGTTTGTAGGCGTAGGAAGGAGGTCGTAGGTAGACCTCAGTAGGAAGCTGATCCTCAGTGGCTCCATCTGGGCAAGGGTGGGCCAGCTGAGTTTTCTCTGTTCTGCCTCTTCCCAGCATGACCAAGCACACTGTTTAACGAACCCAGCTGCTGTAGCTGATCTTCTTTCTTCGTCGATGGCGCGTACCTCCTCGATGACCATCTCACGACGGCCTTTTGGACCCTGCGCAGAGAACCAGCGATGTACGTTATTACCCAGACCAGCTCTACTATCTTGCACTGCACCTACCATGTCCTTAGTTCGAAGGCTGGCTTCTGCTTCAGTTACGGCCTGTTCAGCAGTCCATTTCCAGCCAGATTTCACCAAGGGTTGTACCTCGCGGATCACTTGGTCAGGTGAATCCCGGAGCATCATGTGGAGACACACCTTGCCAGCCTTAAATTCATTCACAACGGAAGAAAGTGGTGGCTGTACCTTTGCCGAGCGGCTGTACAGCCCGACAGTTGTAAAGCTGGGAGGGACCCCTAGCCATTTTCTGAGGCATTTGCTGACGTGCCGTTGGATTGCTTCAACACGAGTGAGTGTTACCTCGTAAATCCGTAGCGGCCAAAGCAGACGAGGAAGGAGGCCATGCTGGAAAATCCATGCCTTCAGCTTTCCAGGGAGATCTGTCTCATTGATGGCTATTAAACCTTCCTTTGCAGTTTTCTCAATTTCGGTACTGCGATGGCGGTCAGTAAGCGGGATGCTATACCACCAGCCGAGACTCTTTACAGGTTGCTCTTTAACGGTTGGAATCTGGTCGCCACCAATGGAGAAGTGGATTTCTTTGACTTTGACATAAAGCTTCATATCATAATGGCAGTTGACATGAAACTTTGAATTTACTTCATGTAAGTGGTTGCCAAAAGTTTACATTTTGTGATGTCTTACATGAAACAAACCAGGATTTGTAAACAAACGCTCAAGAGTGTGCAGCATGGATTGGAAATCATCTTACATTTCACAACAGCTTAAGTTGTGTATATAACTGTGATGATCGATAATATTATGTCTTAATTATGGTTTTTATTCAGAATTATTAAAGATTATAAACTTCAGTTTGAATTTACAATAAAAGATGTGTAAATATGAAAAGAAAGGTAAACAGATACATTCAAATATACAATAAAATCTAAGTAATTAACTAGGAAATGGTTTCAAATGAAGAGGCATATATTTATAAAACTATTTTAAAACGTTTTGTCTTAACGAGGAGTAAAACAAAGTTGTGGCCTTTCTCATGAGTTTGGCATGTGCAAGTAGGAGGATGTTTACTCTGGCTTGACATAATTTAAATGTTTTTGTTTACAAGGAACTATTTTGTTACTGCATTAACATTGGCAAATTTGTAGCTCTTCTCAAATGTTTATGCAGATGAAAGCGATTTCTGGTTAGCTGCAGTCATAGTTATACCCGGTATATTTATAATGACTGTGTACTATTTTAGAGGTCTGAAGTGGGGTATTGATTTTTGTTCAGATCTGATAAATGAAAATCACAGATTTTAGTCTGAATTGAGGTACAGATTTCAAGCATACTGCACATGTATGTATGTAGCACACGGCCTGCACACCCCCACAAAAAACTTTGGGTAGCACCCCCTTTGGAAGGGGGGGGGGTCCACCATGGTAAACAATCTCACATTGCTCCCGGCACAAGCCACGACAACAAAATAGGATCTTGGTACCTCTTAGGGGTTCTTTTAAAATTTGTGACGAGCACTCCCGTCTTTTTTACACGGGAGCCCCCCCTCCCCCCTCCCCCCCTCCTCGTTGCAGTACTATCCTATAAGTTCTTATTTTACCAAGTTTGAAAAATTCGTCAGTGAATCATAAAGCATTTTTAACTTTCCAACGAGGACTTGAAAGTCAGCACAAAAAACACAAGCTTAACTGTGATGGTACAACGAAATAACATTGCTATCTAGCGAGACTTTCTGCCCCTACATACCGATACTTTACTTACGCTCATGTTTTCATTGTTTTGCAGCAATAGAGGAATTACAGGGTTCTACCGTTAAATTCATACAACTTCTTGTCTTTCCTTATAAAGAATATACTTACTAAAGGTTCTCTCTCTGGAACAAATCCAAAAACTGCTGATACATCAAACTCCTGCGGTGAGGGAACGGAGCAAACAGAAGCCATCGATGAGGAAGAAGAAAGATGGGAGTCTGGGAACGAATGAGCGTGGGATCGCGTGTGTTGCTGGCGCGTGATCATTCGTCACTCCCGTGATGAGTGATGACTGGCATTCATGAGGGTTTCACGGATGTGCGATTTTACTTTCTGGTAATAATAATCATCATCATCATCATCATCATCATCATCATCATCATCATCTTTACTGAGGAAACTTTTTCACGTACATGTGGTTTTCGAAAAGGACCTCAAAGATTAATACTAATTAATAGAACTAAAAATATGAAATTTATAAAACACTTAAGTTAAAAAATTAAAAACCTGTCTCTTAAAAATATTTACATTAGCAGAGTCTCGTATTATCTGACTGAGAGAATCTGGCTGGTGATTCCTCAGTTATGAGTTGTTGAGGAAATCCTACAGATCTCAGCTATAAGTTCTCAATTACCAGACTCTCCAGAACTCCTCCTTCCTTCGAGCCGGTAATATTAAAAATCAACCACCTGAGGTTGCCCCGTCTGTTTCAGGCAGTTACTTCATAACTTTAACTTAAGGTAGATCGCGGTCAGGGATCGCGGTTGCGGTCAGGGTTCGAGCCCCGTGTGTACAAAGGTGAGTTCAAAGATTCATTTCCAGAACAACGCTTTCTTGTGAACTAATCCTGAAAAAAACTGCACTGGAAATGATTGTATGGGTCGAGGTCGAGCATAGCCTTAGCCTGGGCGTTAATCCCTCACCCGGAGTGGAATGACCATACTCGACCCGCATAATCATTTCCAGTGCAGTGTTTTCAAGATCAGTCCACAAAAAAGCATTGTTCTGAAAATGAATCTTTGAACTTTTTTAAAAATCTTTTATGATCTTTTTGAATCTTTTTGAATCTTCAAATCTTTGAACTCATTTCTGCACTGGAAATGATCATATGGGTCGAGCATAGTCTTATTCCACTCTCGTGATCTCCTGGAAGCCTGGGTCTTAATCCCTCACCCGGAGTGGAATAAGACCATACTCGACCCACATAATCATTTCCAGTACAGTGTTTTCAAGATCAGTCCACAAAAATGCGTTGTTCTGAAAATGAATCCTTGATTTTTTTCAGGGGTTGGCTTTGTGTCTACATGCAATTATTTTAGCGCCATGAATTGTAATAAATAGAGAAACTCTTGAAACTACGGTGAATTGCATTCACATGCAACTTGTCATGTCGGATTTTCGGTGAACCTGTAACTGATATGAGTAAAATAATCAGAAGATACAGGGATATGATACAAGTGGATACAAGTCAATGTCTTGAGTGCCTCGTGTGTCTCATGTCGAAATTGAGTCTGCACCTGAAATGTTTCTTCGTCATCACTGTTGCTTAAACTATTGCGAAAAGTAGAATCTTACTAGTGCAACGCTTGGGGCGACTAAAGATGTTGCAAGACATTTTGCTTTCTTATTGTGTTCATTAATACGCGCAGTTTGTGACGTAATAATAATTGGCCGACTTTATATGTATCAGAATATTTCCTCTTTCACAATTTCGTGGCCAAAGTTCTGTTCCGAAGATCTATTCATGCGATTTACTTGCAGCAAAATGTTTGAAACGAGTAAATATTGGCTGAACAACCAGTAGTATTGTAGCTAGTATGAACATCTAAGTGATCTGTCCTCCCAGGGAATCCTCGCATTACATCATCACAAAGGCATTTCTGGCTATCATCGATACTTCCGGTTGACCCTTGGGATTTTACTAGCCTCTTTTCCATGACGAGACTGCTATTCCTATAAATAAAGCGGTAGTAATTTTACTGGGAAAACTCAGGTCATAGCAAGAAAGACGCGATAAGAGCTTGGAAAACTTGCCTGTGCTCGTATTTTCGGTGAATCTGTGTAACTGATACGAGTAAATAATTAGAAAATATGACAGGGATAGGATATAAGTCAATGCCTTCGAGTGCCTCTGGTGTTCCACTGATTAGGTGGGTATATTCCCAAAAATTGGGAAATGTTTGTTTTGAGGAGCTTGCGATCGATCGGAGTGAGACTAATCAGTTGTAAAATAACTCAAAAATTACTCCTTGTCAGAGTATAACCAACGTATGCATATATTTTTAAGGTTTTCGCTTCCATCTCGGGATCTGTCGTTCTCTCTACTCAACATCTGAAATACGCGAGACAAAGCATACAGTACGATTTTTTCCCACTGATTGAAACACTACAGCTAACGAGAAAAAAATGGCCACATGGATTTCGATCGATTTCGTGCTTACGGTTTTGTTTTGAGCTTTTTACTTTCACAAGGAAGTTCCTGCAGAATTTGTTGTTGCATGTAGCCCCTCACCGTAAGGTGACAGTGAGATATATTCAGATTACCAGCTGTGTTGAGAAAACTGCTTGAGTACTTGCTAAAACAAGCTCGTTCGATTTGATTACAGGGAAATGTAGGGGTCCTTGCCGCTTAAGCTTTCTCTTTTACTCAAGCAAAAATCACAAAGAAAGACTCGCCTCCCCAAAAATTCCTCAGCTTGACTTCAATCAGGTGAAGCCATTGATATGAACATGGCGGTTTGGGCGTCAGGCTTGAGATCCACAGCATGAATTACCAAGATCTGTCTAACACAGAGTATGTTTAATGTCCCGGAGAAAGACACTCTCCTCTCCAAACTCGCCAGTTATTTTCACCACCTGATATTTAGTTATTCTTAACTCATCAATGAAATTGGGAAACCTAGGTTTTGAGTATATTTTTTGAGTGCTCCTCTGTTTGACATGTATGAAGTGGCAGCTTTAACATTCATTGTTGACCAAGGTGTAATGAAATTTTCTCCATCATCATTTTGTAGGCCATCAGTTTTCAGACAAGTCACAGATTTTGCAAATGTTTTCAAGGCATTTATTGGAACCAACTGGATTGGCCTGCCATTTGCATTTAAACAAAGTGGAATTGTGGTAAGAAGAATATTACTGCTTATAGATAGATACATGTAGAATTTAAGGAGGTAGAGGCCTAAAGAAATGAGATGAAATGAAACAAGTCAAAGAGTCCTTTAAGGGTGTTATTATAATTTCATTACCATTATCACTAGTGAAAGCTAAATGCAATCAGACTAAGCTGAGCATTATTTGGGCTAACCTGAACTCTGATGAGGCTGACAAGAGTGCTGTTCAGGTTAACCAGAGCTGGGCAAGTTACTAACCCAAAAATTATTCTTATTATCCCAGAAATTCATGGAACCTTTTGATGGGAATCACCTATTAAAAATGGAATGTAAAGGGGTTTTGACATCTCATAGGAAATGTGGCACACTGTATTAATACACAAAATCTGTTTATTGAAAGTACACATAATTCATAGACATAACATGTCTGTAATGTCGTAATAATTTCTTTCCCAGCTTGGTGTGGTCGGAGTACTTATAATTGCACTTATCACTGATCACTGTTGTCAGTTGATTATCAAGTGCAAGAAAGCTGCTGTCCAAAAGGTCCTGGACATAGTCCCTCAGTCAAAGGATGTTGAGGCTCAGAACGTAAATACAACCCAAATTCGAAACACTGTTGAGAAACGAATGCTCTTTGGAGAAATAGGAAGGATTGCTCTTGGCAAGTGGGGAGTGCTTCTTGTCAATGTAGCACTACTTGCCACACAATATGGCTTCTGTATTGGTTATTTCATTTTTATGGGTAACACAATCACATCAATGTTTCCAACAACTACAGAAACTTACACGACTCATCCCATTGCTACAACATCACTAGCAGAACGAAACTCTTCTAATGGTTCACTGGCTAATATGAACAGTTCAACGATCTTAGTTGGGAGATCACATTTGGTTAACCACGCTCCAGCATTTGGTCTGCTTATCCTGGTGCCGCTGATACCGTTGATACTGTTTTCATACATAAGAAGTGTACGTAAACTTGGTCCAGTCAGTTTTGCAGCTAATGTGGCCCTCCTGGTTGCTTTTGTTTCTGTAGTGGGATATATGTTGAGTGGTAAGTGTATTCTTTGGCCATTAAATTTTTCTAAGTAGACATACAGTCTGGATATAAAATCTGCATATAAGCCAATGGGTACACCAGGCCGGAGCTTATCCCGGTTTCTGTAGCATGAAGTGACTAGGAGTATTTCTACTCCCCCCTAGATGGGATGCTAGTCCATTGCAGGGTTACCCCCAGCATTAAATTCGCTGGTACCCATTTGTACACCTGGGTGAAGAAAGGCACTGTGAGAGTAAAGTGTCTTACCCAAGAACACAACACAATGTCCCTGGCCAGGGCTTGAACCCAGACCGCTCAATCCAGAGTCAAGCGCACTAAACATGAGGCCACGGCACCTCCACAGGCATACAGTAGACCCTATTAAATGTGATAGGCACCTATGGTACATAAAAATTGTGGTTTTCTAAGGTGTGGGGCCTTGCTCACGTGCCTTTGGCATGCAGTAGCTCTGCTGAGATTACCACAAGTGACTGTAATAATTGATTAAGTAGTAATCTCAGCAGGGCTGGCATTCAAGGAGGGTCCCATACCATACTAGAAAATTTGGTTACTCATGGAACTTAAAAATTTTGTTTGTCATGTGACTGTCCGTACATTTATCTTTCTGTATGCATGGCTGCCACTTGACAAATTGACAAGCTTTCAAGTCTTGTTTTACCTTTTTGGGCCTTAAATGGAAAGAAGAAACACTATCTCCCAATGTTACAGAGTCGATGGATGAGAAAATCATGGGCAGATTGATATAGAGAGTTTTAGTATAAATCTACTAGTGTTCAATCACGAATGGTGTTCTCTGATTGGCTACGTTACTCACTATCTATTCTGTGATAAATAGTGAGTACCGTAGCGGCATGTGCTAGGGGCCACTTCTTTGTGTTTTCGAAGTGTCTGTGAAGAGGATTTAGGTTACATTTTTGAACGCCTAGTAGATTTTTACTAAAACAATTAGATTATTCGCTCTCGATTTTGTGTGTGATAGTTGATGAGTGTGTAGCCCGAGTCAACTACATGTATCACGTGATAGAAATCTTGAGCTCATAATGTAATTGTTTAATAAAGTCATAAAAACTTTGCTGGTGAAGAAGACATGGAAATTTTCTCTTTCCATCCATGCACTTTTAACTTTCCACAAGTCTATCCAAAGTGAATACCACTCCTTAGGCTTTTTGTCAAAATGATGGTCTGCACATCTTGTGG
This sequence comes from Orbicella faveolata, assembly GCF_042242905.1. Lineage (NCBI taxonomy): Eukaryota > Metazoa > Cnidaria > Anthozoa > Scleractinia > Merulinidae > Orbicella > Orbicella faveolata. The sequence goes on along the minus strand of NW_028301547.1, from coordinate 23,450,222 downwards.
ATTCCTGCTTTTCATAGAGAGTTAGTTTGAATTGCTTTATTTTAAGCAAATTTGGAAATTTCCAGATGCACAGCACTGAAACTGTCTGTTTTATCAGCATATGTTCTCAGTGCAGGCTCCATACCTCTGAACTATCTCCCTTTTACTTCCCAAGACTAACAACAGTATTGCAACATTTCTATAACTATTGCAGGTTTAAAATTCAAACTGAAGGAGCTCAAGCTCTCACACTGGGCTACGTTACCAGTGTTCTTTGGTCAAGTAACCAGTGCTTATGAGGGTATTGGAACTGTAAGTAACATTTCTGGCTTTGTTATTTAACAGTTAAACGTAGTAATTTTAGTATGTTTGAGTCCAATTTTTCTGTTAGCAAATACAAATGTGCAGCTGAATTGACTATCGTTCATAAAAAAGCAAGGGGGCAAGTATTGTGATGTGACATGATTTTTGTTAAAAATGATGAAATTCTAACCAGAGAATTATTTTGATTGCTTTCAGTTGATTCCCATTGAAACAAGCATGGCAGAAAACAGACACCGATTTCCTTTGTACCTGCACTTTGCCATTGGGACTCTTTCAGTTATTCTAGGTTGTTTTGGTATACTTGGATATGTGGTGTATGGAGAAGAAGTGAACCAGATTGTCACAGAAAGTTTTCCTTCTGGAGTCCTGATTCAAGTTGTGCGGTGCTTGCTGTGTTTTGCTATACTCTTGACGTATCCACTACAAATCTTTCCTGTTATAGAAATAATTGAAGGATGGCTATTTAGTTCTGAGTGTAACCCAGTGGAGAAGTCCGATGGTGAATCAAGCTCAGAAGTTGATGATAATGTGCCTTGTCAAATGTCTCAAGAGGCTATGCTTGGTTCAGCCAGTGAGACTTCAAGGTTACTTGCACCAGAAATACCAAAACAGAAAAGCATTGTAAGTAAAAGATTAAATAATAAAAATTAAAAGTACAGTATTGTTCAAAAGTAACGCAAGCGAAATGCATGAGTTTCGTTCTTTGTTCCCGTGACTTTTTGACGAAAGTTCACACAAGAGTTCGAGTGAAATTTCATGGCGTATCGAGTGATAATTCACTTGAAGAAAGGGTGATTTTTCTTTGAAGTTTCTTTAAGCTAAAGAAAATTCGTGAGCACAAACGATAATTCGCCAGGCAGTACACGAAATTTCGCATTGAACGACAGTCCGGCAGCGTTCTTGTAATTTTCTTTTAGCGACTGATACGAATAAACTGTTGTGTAACTTACAAGCGATAAATTTGTAAATACGTGCTGATAAGCTGTTTGTAAATACGTGCTGGTTTGCAGTCATGGTCACCGATTAAGGGGATAACAATCTTACTCACCTAAAATTTGCAAAAGGCTTTCAACCAGCTTTGCTTGCTCAAGTTCAGCTTGGGCCCAGTTTCATACGCAAGGAATTAGAATACACTGTCAAACCACCTTATGAAGACAATGAGCTCAGTTCATTCCATGAGGGTTTTTCAATCTGAACACTTGTGCACGCTCGCGAATCCATTTGGCTGTTGTTTATTTCCATCTCATGCCCCGATCAGCCCCCTCGCGGTTGTCTGTTAAAGTTTCGGGCCTGCAAAGCCATTTTTAGATAATCTGTACCTAAAAACCGAGAGGTGTATACTCCTGAAATGTCTTGTATGAAGAGAACCTCTGTTCATATTAAGAATATGCCAATAAAACAGCGCTGTAATCATAGGGTTTGAGGTTTTGCTACGGCTTTCTGGGTGTGAAAACTTTTCGGGACCTTCAAGAAACAGGCCCCTGGCCCAAGTTGTTCGAAGGCTGGATAACGTTATCCACCTTTCTAACAACCCGGGACGAGGTCACTGGGTGTTGCTTTAAGTCTTTGAAGTGTTTACAATTATTTCGCTCCATTTACGTTGCCGTAATAATAATCATTGGGACTCTAACTTACAGGGATAAACAGATATGGATGATTGCAAGAACGATCCGTTTCCAAAATTTATTACGAGTTTTTGCTTTAATATGAAAATTCTTATATTACGGCATAACGAGAATATTACATATATCACAGAAAAACTAGAGAACTGATGTGTGACCTTCTAATATTGCGAGATCTCGGATGAGCTGACAATAAGCAGTCCGCTGCAGAGTCCAGCCTTGCTGTTGGCGAGATCTTTGTACGGTGGACAAACTCATGGCAATCCCACATTTTGCAAGCTTCTTCTGAATCTGTTGGCTTGTAGTCTCATCATTTTTTGCATCTGTTGATCTATAAATGCTTTTGCATCTACAGACAACTTTGTTGGTCTTCCCAAGCATGGTAGATTCACCATGGAGCCAGTAATTTGACTAATTTGTAGTTTCTTGATGATTTGAGAGATGCTAGTGAGGCTTACTAGTAAACCTTCATTCTTCAATGACCTGAATATTCCAGCTGGGTGGAGATCTTGCTTGTGAAGGAGCTCGATTCGAATTCTCGTATAATTTGAAAACATGATGACTGACCATCAAGGTGCTTTAAATGTAAAGCGAATGAGCGAATGATTTCTGGTCTAAGTAGTAAACACAAACGGTCGCTATGACACCAAACTGGTGCGGAGACTGGGGTCTGGCGCAAGAAGAATCGTGTGGTTCTACATGCTGTGAAAATGGCGTTTTGCCAAGTGTATAACATAGTGATTAAGTACAATTGCATTTATTTGTCGGAACTGTGGTGTTTTGGGATTTTGGATCAAGTCAACAATTTAGCATTCTGAAATAACCTCATGAGTTTCAATTAACATTTTGTTGAGCTGTGATGCTATTTCAGCAGATTAATGGCTTCTTTCGTGTGCAATGATTGGAAAGGTCACATATATTTCACTCAGCGAACTGTGTTCTAAAAACGCTCTTGGCCTATTGATGAACAATAGATCGAATTTTCGGGAGGAGCAAATTATCCTTCGAAAAATCACAGCGACTTTTCGGGAGAAGTGAATTATCGCTTGAAAATTTGCAGTGAATCATCATGTAAAGCGAATTATCGTTTGAAAAATCGCATGGATCAAAACAATAGGTGTCATGAAAATGCGAGGAAATTTCATGGAAATATCGTTTCAAGCGAAATTTCTTCAAAAAGCCACGAATTTCGTCAAAATTCGTTTGCGTTACTTTTGCACAATACTGTATATGAATCTGCACAGGTTGTTAAGTGTAGAAATGATCATTACATGTGTTCCAGAAAAACCATAAGCCTCCCACAGAAGTTTTTTTCTTGTTTGGAACCCCTCCCTCCACTTTCTCGAGCTTTGATTCATTTACTCTCCTGTTCAAAAATAGGCTTTTGAGACCCCCCACCCCCACCCCCTCCCCCTCAGAATTTCCAATACCCCTCCTTTGGGTGGGTATGGATACATTCTGGAACCACACATTGTAGAACTTTGTGTTTGCAATTCAATTACAATATATATATATTTTTTTAACAAGAGTGAGTGCAAATAAAGATTGATTGAAGTATATATGAAATCATTCATATTTGAACTGCAGTAGTAGATGAAAGTGAAGTATGATCATCGCAGTAAATTTTCCAATTTAAGCAACTGGAAAGAAGAAGCCCCACCCTGTTGAAGCCCTGATTTTTTTCAGGCTTCTTCTTTCCAGTTGCTTAAATTGGAAAATTTACTGCGATGATCATACTTCACTTTCAAAGATTGATTGAATTGGATAGAACCCTGCATTGTTTAAAAAGAAAAGTTTTGGTGGCACACAGTTATAACAGTCAATAGTTAGGGAGGTTCTCATTTGAGTGTCAAAAAGGAGTTGGTTGTGCATTTTAATTACTAAACAGCATGATTGGCTTAAAAAACTCAAGCCACTTTTTCATCCTTTCAGATGTAAAATCATACTCATCAGCTACATGTTATTACTTCGAATTTTGATTGGTTCACTATATTGTCTGTGTCTTGTGATTGCCAAGAGTGATTTCTTCAGTTTTGGTTTTATGACACTCAATTGAAAACTGCTCCAATATGAGCACACTTAAGGAATTGAAAAAAAAAATTAAAAGAAGGTTGATCTATGATTGCTCTTAGCATCAATCCACAAACTGGTCTACTGTTAAATGATGTAAGATGTGATTTTTACTTTTATCCCACCTGTCCTGTGACAGGAATGGGAGTTGAGCACTGTAGGCCTAATAAACCACAGGGCAGGGGATGATCATTTGAAATTTAATTATGTTCCATGTGTTATTTTCAATCAGTTAAGTAGTCCTATGTTATCCAGTTAATCCATTAAAATGTTTCATACCTGCAATGCAATGTAGGTTACTTACTTTAGGTCATTACCCACTGAGTGAGTCTTTTTCACTAAGAGAATATGCATGCACATTTTTTCTTTTTTTTTGTGACCAAACTTTAAATATTGTTCATTTACCACAGGCAAGGAAATGGAAGAAAAATCTACTGAGGACCTTTCTAGTGCTAACTACTGCTGGGATTGCTATTGCCTTGAAAGATGATTTTGCTTATGTCAGCGCTATTGTTGGTTCTATTGGAAGTTCCACTCTTGGCTTCATTTTACCTTGTGTATTTCATCTTGTACTTTGCAAAGATTCTAGTACAACACTGACCAGAGTGAAGGACTGCTTATTTATTGCCTTTGGAATCCTTGGAGGAGTGATAGGTGTGGCAGTCACCATACAGCAGATTGTTGAACAGTTCTCGAAGAGTTGAACCATCATATTATTGTAAAATTAAAGACAAAAGATTTCATATGTATGTTAAATAATTAGTTTCTAAAACATTCATGTTTGGTGTTGTTGGCTAAGTAAGCTCTGTATGGTATTTTAGTCGAACCCCCCTCCCTCTTTCTCTCCCAAAAAGGTTAGACCAATCCATTAATCATCACTTATAAAATCAAGTTAGATCATTATTTATTTAGGGTAAAAAATTGATCAGATTATAAAAATTTATTTCTAAGCCAACTGCAAAACCCTTAGAAAGTTATGTAAGGCCACAGCTTAGAACCAGAGTTTAATGTAATCTAATACCTGGATGTCAAGACATTAGCGCTAGTTTTAGGTTTTTTTATGAAAGTTCATGCCAGTGGCTTTTTTTACTAAATTGAGAACAGCTGGCAGAATGAGGTGCTACTATTTGGAGCCACAGATCAGATAATGCATGCTCTAAAATGAAGCACAAATTTTAATTTCAAGTTTGTCAGCGGTAACACAATTTTATCTCATTAGAATTTTTTACTTACCTTTTGCTTTCATATTTTCCTCGATTTGAAAGTAACTTAGTACAGTCGAACCTCTGGTTGCGACCACCTCTCCTCAGTGACCAGCTTTCCAAAGTACCAAAAGTTTCCAAGTCCGATCACTATATTTGGAATCTCTTGTAAGTGAGCACCTCTCGTAAGCAACTGTGACCACTTTTAGAGCATAAAGTTTGAAATTTTCTTTTGTTTTTAACCTCCTGTAAGCGACCACTTGACAGATAATAGAGCATAAATTGGATAATGAGGTGCTGTAACGCTATCGTATTCCTGAGTAGTACAAGAGATGGAAATTTCCTCAATGTGAAGAACCGGATTTTTTCTCGAAATTGACTTTTCACATGAATAAAACATTTAAACATGCAGTTACCATATACTAATGAGGCAAAATTTTGACCCGATGTGGTCTAAGCTCTCGTAAGTGACCACCTTCCGTAAGTGACCATCTAGGCTTGATGTTTTTGGTGGTCACTTACAGGAGGTTCGACTGTTCTTCTAAAAGTATTAGTGTCCAAGGGAGTAATAGTTTAACCAGGAGAATATTTATTTTCTAATCAGGGGAACAGGTTAGGAATTTTCATCATTTGTAACTGGATGGCAGTGGTACACACAGAGAGACTTGTAGAAATTTAAGTTTAAATCTTAAGTCTGTTAATGTTAAGTGTATTCCTTTAAAATGCCAGTGTACTACAGTTGAAGTTCTAGTAGGTGACCGCTTCAGGATCATAACTATAGCTGTAAAGCTTGTCCCTTAAGAGAATGAGTTCCCATAAGTGACATTTACCAGTTAGAGGTATTTTTAGCATAAGAGTTTTCTACCTCAGTCTCATGAAATTAAAAATCTTCATCATTATTAGGCATTGTTGTAGGTACACAGTAAAAAAAGTGGAAAGTTTTATTGAATTGTCCACTTATACCAAACTAAGTGGTTACTTACAGCACGCTAATGGGAGCGGTCATTTGCATGAGTTTGAGAGACAGTTCAAACAGGCTTTCACAATGGTAGTAGCAATTCCAGCTGGTTGCTTAGTAAACCTTCTTAAACTCATTTGTATTTGTAGGTAGTCTGGCTGCTGAATTTGTAACTCAAGTTTTGAATGTCAAAGACAGTTTTTGATTTTCCAAGCTTGGCTTTTGCAGCTGGACTTGTGGGGTAGCCTGTGAATGCAGAGGCTTGTCTCCACCAAAAATAACATCATTATTTACAGCGAAGACAAGCAACACTTGGAAATAGTGTGTGTTAGCAGGCTACTTGTGGGCAAGTCTGGTTGCTTAATTATTAGTCAGAGGGGGTGCAAGAACAGTTTGGCCTGTATTCAATTTTAAATTGGGGCAATGGTTAAAATTTGCTTGGTGTGTTGATTCATTCAAAACCCAAGGTATTTATGGGACAATGTACCAAATGTTATTTTAATACTACAATGGTTGTCCTATACAGAGTATATTTTATTATTTAGGGAAATGCAAATATAATAATAAATTTTATGGAAATGTTCTGCTCAATAGTAGTGCCATTTGGACTTGTATCAAGTTACCTTTCCAATGATGGGGCCCATGAAGTGCTGGAAGAGCCCTAAAAATTCCGTGTAGCAGGGTAAGAGGTAGCAGCTCTTACAACATCTTGAGGAATGGCCCAATACTCTGACAGAACAACAGAACATAGTCTCAAAGGCTATGCTGGCAAGCAAAATTACGGTAATGATTCGATTTAGTGCCTGAGGCAGTTATTTACTTTGGTACCTCAAGGGAGGGCGCTTATTTGAGACACTGGGCGCAGAGATCATTTGTTGGGACTTATGCACGATGATAGAGATGATAGTTCAATAATCAAATTGCAACTCAATTCAAAACTTGCAACGCTTATGACAATCATTAAAGATGTGTAGTGTAATAATAATTGAGTTACATCTGCATTGATCATTTTCTTTACCATCTTGTTCAAAATGTACGTAGCTCCAAGATGGTTTGTTGGAGGTCAAAGGGATAAGTTTTCAATTTGCTGTCAGAAAGAAAAGATGGGATTTTATTTGAAGGTACTCTGGGAGATGTTCATGTACTAACTGGGTCATCTACTGGAGAATGTAGGTATTAGATGTATCCCAGGACAAGAAGCAAGTCCCTGACACATGTTAATTACAACAATTGGTATTATTAGTGTAAAATCAATCATGTTCATTTAAAACTTTTTTGGTACGCTCTATAACAATTTTTATTTGCTGTCATTATAAATAAGAAATTAAATCTTACTGACCCATAATGTCACCTTGGGTTTCCTTCAGATAGATATTAATTAAAATGTATTGGACAGATGAAGAAAACCATGGACCAGTTGATCCAATAATAATTATAAAATTTAATATTGTAATAAAAACATCTTGTTTCATGGAACTGTACTTGAAAATGGAAGTAAAATCCCTCCCTTTCCATAAGGCTTTACTATGGTAAACCAGGGGTTTCACTGACGTTTTCAGCAGGAGGACAACTGGTTTTCACAGGCGGACAAAACTATTTGAACTGAACTTCTTTATAAGAACTTTCTGCTAGATGGTCAAACCAGGTGGGCAAAATCATCTTTAGAGCCAGTCAATTTTCCCAGTGCGCGGACCTTAATGAAACCCTTGACTAAACCTATTTGCGTTCGGAGAACGCAAACCTAATTTTGACCTGTGGCTTTCTTGAGTTGGTTTCCCTGCGCACAATTATATGCATAAAAAAATCCACATTCCTGTAAGGGCACCAAAATGGCCACCCCGCTTGATTTTTGCAGGGGCACATCACAGCCAGTAAACTGGTACCGTTACTAAGACGTGACGAGACATGCGGTGCACAGGTATGCCGTGTGAGCTCGTCTTTGCGCTGGATCTGTTCGCTATTTTGTGCTCTCAGCGTTGGATTTTGGTGAATTTGAACGCTTCGACGGCAGCATTTATCGAAATCTGAGGGAATTGTCCTTGTCTATTTTATATCTTAACAAACACGACTTTGAATCACCGTGGCTTTCAGGATGATAACCGTGGGAACAGCTATATTTTGATTGCATTTGTTGATTTCGTTCCAGTCGCAACAGATACATATAGCTCAGTCTTTATCCCGGGGAGGGCGGGGGGTACTCCCTTATATGAGCTATATAGGTATGTGTGGCCCCAAATGGTATGGTTTCTCAGCCATTCTGGTCATAAATAGGGTATCAATTTTAGCCTATTTTAGCCATTTTGGTCAGAAATAGGGTATGATTTTTGCACTCTAGCCTTGATATGGGTATATATTTTTAAGAAGAATCACTTTTTCATCATTATTGAAAAGAAAATTAACAAAAGCTCTGCACAAGTTATGTTTACGGTAATTTAACATTGGTCTGAACTAGGGAACTTATTACAACGCAGGTCTGAAACAGGGTTTTGATATAATAGTCAGGTCATAAATAGGGTATCGAATATTTGGTCAGGTCATAAATAGGGTAGGGCATATCGCAGATTTTGGTCATAAATGGTAAGGGTTTTGGGAAGCGGGCTGCACACCCCCACCCAACTTTTCCGGGAGCCCCCCTCCCCAGGGTCTTTATCCAATTGAATAAATGCTGTTTGGAATCCACAGAAAAGTACTCTGAAGGCAAGATCCATAAGAGTGAGCCTGAACCAAGGAACGGCAAATTATCTGAATACTGTCTACTAGTCATCAGGGGAAATACTCGAATCAGTTTGTGCTGAAGACAAACGAGCACACGATTGTAAATGTTTGGTACCTCTTAAAATGGAATGGACTTTGACACTATGATATATCTGTCTGTAAAACCCATGGTTGCTGATGAAAAACGTTGATTTTAGCAATAGAGGTTGAAAGTCAGCTAGTGAAATCATTTAAAGTATATATATTAAAGAGACAGCGTCGAACGCACTCTCATAATCGTTGATTACTACTAGTTACAGTAATAGTGTTGTTGACTTGTTTGGAGTTGCCTTGCCTCCAAAAGTATGGCTATAATAGCAATGTGGTATTGAAATAAAGCCTCCAGTATTTACATAGTCCAGTCCCTGACCCCTCCTTTTTCCCAGGAAAAACCCAGGCAGTGAAAAGAGAGTCCAGGTTAACTTGCATGGGCATGATTAGAATGGCACCATCCCCGTCTCCCCAAAAGAAAATGGGGGAAAAAAACCATATATGGCAGAACTTTTGGAACTGCATGCACATCTAGTGGCCATCTATTAACTACAAGCAGGAATATCAGAACATTCTTTAAAAAAACTTAACCTATCCTTCATCTGCTAACAACAAATGGCCAAAATTCTAGTCATCTGCAGAGTGCACAATTGAAGATCAAAAACTAGATACTTGTATTTACTCACTCACTAAAGTTCAAATCACTCTCGCATTACACCATCTACTATGGTGAGCACTTGATAGTACATTTATTTATTTTCAGTTATTAATGTGTGGTTAGGGTTAAATTCCTAACATTGTCTTGCAACATTCTGGCATTCCTGGTTTTAGTAAATTTAATAGAGATTTGGGCAATATTTGAGACAAAATTTCTTGCTGTTAAGTTGTGTGTTTGGTTGCATTTGAGCAAACAATTAAATCCTAGTGCACGTCAACACCACAATCTTAGACTAGTTCATTCTGAGCATGCTCTTGCAAGTTATACAAATATCATTCTTGTCCCCAGAGACCGTGCTCCCTTTAGTCAACACCAAGAATTGCTACATTTGGCTGGATCAGATTTTCTGGGCATGTGCAGAGACACTGGAAGTCTGTGATTCATGGACTTCCTGTCAAATCTGGCAAATCTGATTGGATAAGAATACGAAACAAATACTCTGCACATGTTCAGGAAATCAGGTACAGCCAGAGGTTGTAATTCTTGGTGCTGACCAAAAGGAGTGCGGCTCTGGGGATGAGAATGAAGTAAATAATAAAAGATCATATATACTGCAGAGAAAGATATAAAGACATGATTGATCATTGCAGTCATATATGCTGCTTAAGCAGCTGTGAATTATCCTGGACTCTCCTTTTGCCTGTCTAGGTTCAACTCCCATATAGGGCAGGGAAAGGCAATGTTCAGGGACTGGACTAGTGTTTATGGTGATGGGGATCAGAAGATTACGACATTTTAGAACGTGTTGACCTTGGGCAGAGTTAAAAATAGCATTTTTTCTCTAAAGGCTGGTTTTCACTAGCAACAGAGTCAGAGTCAGAGAGACATAATCAGAAGAGTAGAACAATACGATCTAGTGAAAATCAAACCGACAGAGTTGGAAGCAGGATACCCATTCCACTTTACACTCCATTGCTTATAAATGATCTAGAGAAAACTACATTGTTGGAGTTGGAAGCAGAAGCAGAAGAATAAACCAATCACAATGCTCAATTCTAGGCCTTGTGATTGGTTGGTTCTTCCATTTCCGCTTCCAACTACAACAATCTAGTTTTCACTGGATCATAAGCAATGGAGTCATAAATGGAATCGGAAGAAATGGAAACGTTCTGATTCTTCCAACTCCAATTCCATCAAGCTGATGATGCTTCTTGATTTTCACTACGTTGTAAGCGTTCTTATGACTCCAACTATGACTCCAGCTCCAACTCAGTCACTAGTGAAAACTTGGGCCTTAAAAAAGTGGGCCTACCACTGACATATTTTTTTCAACAAGAGGAAGGCCAGTCCCAATAGAGTTGCTACTAAGTCAGGCTAGAAATGCTGAAGCCAAAACAAAAAAAAGTAAATAAAAACTTTCCTCCTTCGATATTAGGCAATGCATACTGATACAATGATTAGTGTGCTAATTATTCAACAGGCACTGATCAGTGGCTTCTTTCCAAGTTTTTGATAATCACATTCTGTTGCTGATTTCTTAGCCTGAATTGTCCCCGTTCCCCAAGTCCTACTATCCCAGTTCTCCACTTTTATGTAGGAGATATCAGATCACTCCCTCTTGGCAACAACCAGTGGGCATTACCTTCACATAATCATCAGTATTATATTTTTCAACTTGAGTGCCAGCTGTCACTTTGGCAAGGAAAGTAACAGATGTGCAACTAGAGCTGTCTGCTTGCTGTTGAGAGCTAAGAAAAGAGGGTTAAAAACTTGAATTACCCAAGGATTCAGAGGAATTTCCTGATTGACTTTGCTGATGTCCACATAAAATAGTGCTTGTTCCAGTTATACCTGAGTGGGCAAAGTTCTCCAGATTTGCTACTGAGCTTTCCAATTTTCCATTTACTTCTTTAGCTTGTTCCTGAAACCAATTATTATAGTTTCCCTTCATTTCTTGACATAGGGCTTTTAATATCTCCACTTCGCCTTGAATTTGCTTCCAGTGTTCCTCTAGCTTGCCCACCCTTATGTAAACCTCCTGTCGTTTTGCTTTTTCTTCTATAAGACATCCCTCCACAAAAAGTCGCAAGTCCTTTTCTTGAACCAGCTGTTTCTGGAGTTTCTGCACTTCAGATGTTGCAAGGTAAAGCTGTGCCTCTGTTTGACTAACCTGCCATTGATGCTTCTCCAGACATTGACTGTTAAATGTAGTATTTGAGCGTTCCTTTTGTTCCTTCCAACGAGAAAGTGCTGTTAGTATTTTCTTTCTTGGTCCAAGCAATGAAATTCCAATTTCTTTAAGGTCGCTATCAGTCAGAGTCAGTAGTGTGCCAAAATCCACATCTTGCTTGTCAAACATAGGAATATATTTTGTCAATTTCAATTCCTGCAGAAAGCTAGCAACAGTTAGTTTGTTTGGCAGAATTCCATTGGTTTGGACTTGCGAGCTTCTGTTGTTCTCATTGTCAAAGCTGTTCACTTTCTGTAACTGTTTATGCAAACTGGCACTTTCAACTGTTCTGCCGCAGTTGATAAAGAAGTGCTCTTCAAAACTACCAACATTGCCTTCAGGAGTTCCTGGGGTGTTTGAGTGAAGATGTGGGCTTCCTACAATATGGCTCATCCTTTCCTGTTTTCCCATTATAGTGGGAATGCTTACTGGCTTGCCACCTTTGTTTTGACTGCTCATCAACTTTTTAAAGGCTTCTGGACCATCACGGATCCCGGTGTTCAGGAATGCATTTTTACCCTGAAGCCAGCCATGAACTTTCTCCTCAGCAAGTTCATTGACATCAGGAAGAAGACCAGGTTCACTTCGCAGCAAATAGTTTGGCAGATTGTGGAATGCTTGCTGGTCAATTATGTTTACAACTGCCATGTTTCCTTGCTGCCAAGCCACAGACCGAATGTCTTCACCAAGATTTGTACGAGCCTTCATGTTAGCACCACATCTGACAAGCTCTTCAAATATGACTTCATGACCCTCTCTTGCAGCCACCAAAAGTGGAGTCAGGCCCAGTCTATGTTCTCTACAATGATCAGTAAAAAGTATATAATATATATTAAGTGACTGTTGAGAGTGCAATGGCATTGCTTACACTACTGTATAATTATGTGGTCAACATTATGCTGTTGGGGAAAGGTGGCAGTCTCAACAACTGCCACCTTTCCCCAACAGCAATGGTCACTAAAGAGCGTCCCAACTGCCAAAATAACCTCTCCACAATGGTCAGTTAATTGACGACCAATGTACATTGAATTCAAAACCTCATTTTTGTAACAGAGTACAAAACATGATCTGTCTCACACATCATTGGTCTCTGTTTCTGCTTGATTTCTGTATTATTGATATTTTTGATTGTCTTATGCCCGGTTCAAACGCCGTACTTTACATGAGCCAAATTGAATGCTAATGAGGAAGAACAAAGGATTTTTCTCATTTGCATTCAATTCGGCTCATGTGAAGTACGGCGTCTGAACTTGGCCTTATACATTATTTTATATGCTACAATAAACATAATTATAATCCATGAAATATTTTCGTTTGTGCAGTTGATCTAAACGCATCACGTGACTGAATATTCCCCGGCAAAAATTGGGGAATATCCGAGTTATATTCCCCACTTTTGAAAACTACGTGTGTTACAAAAAATATTTGAAGGATAATAAAGACAATAGCCTTCATTTGGGGCGAAAATATGTTGGCATACTTGTCCTTGGACATCATCTATTCCTCAAAGCTCACAGTTTTCCTCGGGCTAAGCTTTTTGAAAACTGTTCGCTTCTTGGAACAGATAATGTCTGTGGACAAATACCTGTACACATTTTCTTGCCAAATGGAGGCTATTGCTTTTATATAGCTGTTAGTACAGTTGAGCCTGTGGTCCCATATTCTTTTGTTTAAAAAGGCATACAAATGAGGCAAACAGGTCAATACAAAGTAAAATTGACCCTTTCGCCCCATTTATATGTCAAACCACTGAAAACTGTAATAACAGCTATTGCAATGCCTGAATGAAAAAAAGGTGTCATATTACACTCCAACTTTCCTATAAGAGGTTCGACTGTAGCTCAATATATAATAAATATTATTATTATTAATATTAATATTAATATAACCAATGTTAGGTTATGTGTCTGTATATATCAGTTTTAAAAGTGCTACATATCTAATTTGTGACTATAGTTGACGTTACCTTCTACTTATTATTGAACAACTTTTGTCGATGTTCTTTTGGTATAAAATTTACGATTTTGGCAGTACTTGGTCATAGGATCCCACCTTATCTCCTTCTCAGCACCATTCTCTAATAACAACTTCACAACATTGTGATGTCCTTGGTAAGTTGCATAGAACAGACAAGTCCATCCCCTCTTGTCCTGGATATCGATCTTAGCGCCACTTTGCAACAGAAAGTACACGATAGATTCGTTCCCACAGCTTGCCGCAAGCATCAGCGCTGTCGCTCCATGTCTCGTCGTTGTGAGAGCGTTCACGTCGACATGATGGTCGAGGAGTAGATTAACGATGGTGTCGTGCCCAACATAAGCAGCGTACATGAGAGGCGTCCATCCGCCAATGTTAGGTCTATCGAGATCGGCAAGTTCCATTCCGTCTGCTAGATATTGCTGTAGGCAATTGTACTCGCCGATAGAACAAGCAGTAAAGATGTCCATTTTGACCACTTCATCTTCGTTCCAAAGATTGCTACAATCGTTCACATCAGAGAAACTCGATGATCGCTCCGATCGGACATCGTTATGGTTCGGTGGCTCTTCCATTATACTCTTGGCTTACGGTATAACAAGTGTTTGAACGAGGAATATGACAACTTCCTATCTATGACATCTATGCTAACTGAGAAGAACTGAGCAGAAAACAATCTCGTTCCCAGAGTCTTCGTTCCTGTTGACCAGCGGTCGGAAAATTGCGCGCACTAGTGTTATGTTTTGAATGCCGTTTTTGCATTCGTATTTACACCCAGTCCTCTCAAACTAATTACACGTAATAAGCAATGATTAAATAGTGTTTTACTATCACCTCTGTTAAAATTACTGGTTTTAGTCTTGAGTTAGAAATGCCCAAACAAATATGTTTTTCACTTTTTTATGGTTTTACTTGCGATTTTCTTGAATTTCCTTCGGTGAAATCTTCCAAAATTTTCACAGCATATCGTTTCCTGTGGGACACGAATTTTAAACACAAAAAAAGTAGGGTTTGCAAAGACAGGTTTTTCGATTGTTGCAAATTTACGTCTTTTACCGCTGCGAAAAAACTGGTCTTATAGATTTCCCTAAAAAACGAGCTCCGACTAAAGTAACATATTTACTACCAATCTGCCAAGTTTTACGAAATTTCACCGAAGGAAACGCGAGAAAATTCACTGTCAGTTTTGTTTGTTGTGCTCGTGTTGACGTAATAAGATACTGTATCGAAAAACACTGACGTTTTCCTTCGAGCGCGCGCAGATTACTCGAGCTTTCGTCCTATGCGCGTGTGCGATCGTAAAACTATAGAGAGCCACCTTAAGCAAGCAACCGGAACGATGATCCTGCTGGTATACGTTGGATCAGAAGCATATCACCCAGTTCTAGGTGATATGCTTCTGGTTGGATCAATAGTCATCTAATCGGCTTTACATATAAAATGAAGAATGCAAAAGCAAAAACCGACACAACGTAGGATGATTTTTTGAAGGTGTACTATATTTCGGCTGGCCAAACCAGCCGAAATAGAAAATTTTACATTGGGACGTGTTTTTATGTAGCCGATATTTTCGTAATTCCGATCGCTGGTCAAGGGGAACGAAGACGCTGGGAACGAGTTGAGCACAAAACTGAAACATTACAGCAGGCTCCTCTATTCCTAGCACGGGCATCACATGTTCTTGAAAATTCCTTTTTTGCGTGACGACAAAAATTTCTTTGGCTACACTCTTTTTTTTAATATAAGGATATATTTTACAAGAATATCGTGGCTGAAATTAGCGAAATTTTAAGAATGAATCCAAGGCTGAGATTTTGAAAAGAAAATAATTTAGTGTGTTGAAAATTTGGAAATACAATACAATAATATCATGTGCTGTTAACTGTATAAAATTCTTCCTTTCTCTAATTAAACGTCAAAACTAGCCAAAAGGCAACAAAAACGGTATGTTCGACGCTAATGAATTTTTGAAAGAAATTATGTGCGTTATATCAGGCTTTAACGCCAGCAGGTTGGCTCCAAAAGTACTTTAACACTGATCCAGACACCAACTATATTGTAATATAAGAGGAGGGCGTTGGGATTTTCGGTTTTGCGGATTTGACCAATTTTTGGTTCGGTTTTGGTGTCTTGTGCGCTTTGCGGGTTTTCTTCAATTTAGTCTTTGGTTTTCGGTTTTTGTCAACAATGATGGCGGTTTTTCGGATTTTTCTGTCCAATACATTGTACGGTTTTTCTTGCCAAAGAGGTTACACCCCGTAGTAACTGTTATTCCAAGAGACCACTTACAGTTAGAGGAATGCATGATAGTCTCTTCAACAGCCGTTATTTGGGTCGTAACGGCTGCCAAGCAGACTATGAAAAGATAAAGATAACATCAAAGTAAAAAGCTATTTCTCAAATATCACGCAGCTGGGATAATATCTTGTGGACTTTGATCTTAGACTGTGGTCCATCGAGTTTCTATAGTTCATTTGCGAGTTGTCTCCCGGGGTTGTCTCCCCGTTTCGTCACGGTAATAACATTGCGCTCACTCGCTCCGTTCACGTGGAATAAAAGGAAAAGAGAGACTGTTTGGCTGTAAAATAAAGTAGTTTGGTTGTAAAATGCCTGAAAAACAATCAGGTTTCAACTCACAATGCGACCAGCTCCCAGTCGGCTTGACAGCTCAGTTGGTAGAGCACTGCACCGGTATCGCAGAGGTCATGGGTTCGAATCCCTTTCAGGCCTGATTTTTTTCAGGCTTTCATTTCACAACTACTTAAGTTGTGTGTATAACTGCGATGAGCAATCATGTCTTCATATCTTTCGCCGCAGTTCAAACATATGATATTTCATATATTCACTTGCAATCAAAAAGTAAATTCAGTATGTGGCGTTTCTTTTAAACAAAAATCATCTAAAATCATTTTGTCGTACAGGTTGTTTCTAGTTTCACATTGCTAGAGGTCTGTGGAGCCTTAACACAAAAAATGAACTTTTTAGACTACGGTGAGTTCTGCACTAACGAGGGAATACGCAGAAAGAACTTCGGAGGGTAAAATAAGTTTAGACGGTTTTGGGACGAAATTTCTTACGGTTTTGCGATTTTTTGCGATTTTTTGCGTGGTTTTTCGGTTCCTAATAGGCCCCCACGCCCCCCTTATATAAGAATATTCACGAGAATATTTCAACCTAAAATAAGATTATTCAGCCTCGAAAAACAATATTCTTATATATAAAAAAGAGTGTACTGGATTTCAAGCCAGTGCTTGCGTAGTCTCCTCCCAACGCTTCTCCCCCCACTAGTGCGGGAGAAGCGTTGCGTGACGACCCTAATAACGGCTGCGGAGGGGACTAGTGCTTGCGTGATGTGTAATGTGTTCCATTGCCTGATGGAAAGTATACGTATTTCCGGTTGTCGAAACATCGACAGCCGGAAATACGTCAGCGTTCGAAGGTTAGCTGGCCTTGAGCTCGTGAAAGGGCTCCAACCAGACAAAAGTCCCTATTCCAGGATTGGTTGGTCGAATTCTTTCTTTTTTCCGATGTTTTTATCCTTTCGGTTACGGCTGCTGCAACCCGTGGCTGCTTTTGGCTAGTTCAGGTTGGCTGCTACTTAAGTCACGCAATGTACATGTACTGGTTAAACTTCCGGTTGCCGCAAAGCACGAACGTGATACTTAGATCATGTGACCCCAAAAACTTCCACTTCTTTCACTTGCAAATCAGCTAGCGCGATCGCTGTTTGCAGTGTTTGTTATCGATTGACGTACCATATATCAGCTTCAGCAGTCTGTCGAATGAACACAAAGATCTGAATTAAGCAGTAACGTCAACGATGACTGGCTATGTATCTGTTTCGTCCAGGACTTCTCAAGCCCTTCTTGTCAGGTAAGCCAGTCGAGCTCTTCGGCAGTGGCAGAGGTCTGGAATGCTTTGAATGAGGATATCGACGCGAACAGCTTAATTTTCCCTAATTTACTACTTCGCTACGAAGACCTCGAGTGCAAACAACCTATGAGGCACGAAACGCTCTATTGATTGATCATGGAAGTTAAACTTAACCCAGTTTGATGGAACTCGACTGTTTTAAACTCTTCCGGCCTCTTAGTTCCGGCCGGCTATTTTCAAACCTTACGAGAAAACTCTTTTTACTGATTGCAGCGTAGAAAACCAGAAAGAGTAACAGATCGAACACTTTTTGTACAGTTCACAGCTTACAAGAGTAAAAAGGCTATTCCATGATTGCGTTCAGCGAACGTAGATTACCCGGAAAAGTCCTTACGCCCGCGCCCGCGACCGATGCGATCGAAACCTCACTGACGATCTACCGCTTAGATTGTAGTTTCAGACACACCTTGAAAAATTTTACGTATCCAACCAGACTCTCTTCGTGACTCTCGGAAGGTCCGAGCAAGTGGTCTGCACATAGTTGTAAGCCCGTAGGTTGTACATGTTTGTACTGTAACTTGTGTCTCTTCGAGTGCTTTAGATGGAGCTCAACTGGGGCCTACAAAACACTATATCCCTCAGTAAAATAAAATACAGTGTATAAAGAATATCAATTTTTGACCTTGCCCTTGAGGGTGAACTGTAACTATGATGTACTAGCCTAACAGTCATTCTCACCAGTCTCCCCCCTCCCCCCCCCCCCCACTCCAAGAAAAAAAATATATTACTAGCATGATTATTATTTTACAATTATGTTAATACAATCATTTCACCTCTACAGTACTTCTATAATTTGAATTTTATTAGAAATTCAAGAAAACTTCACTTCACAACAGAAATCACCTGCCTGACTACAAATTTTTCCACTAACAAACACAGCTTTCATTACATGCTGAAACATGTTATTATTCATTATTTCTCCATCTCAAAAAAATACCAGAGTTTGGTACAAAAGAACCAATAATTTATTCTTGTCAAAAATGTCGTGATCTTAGACCATAGTTAGTAACTATGCTCAGACCAGGGGACTCGACAATGGCTCCAGTTACTCTCTACAATACTTTTCTAGTAAGAACTTATATATTGGAGTTTATGACATGACTAAGTTAGGTCAGAGGGCCAACTACTATAATCATGGCCAACCAGATTGCTCCATTGCCAGTCCAATATTCTCTGGCTGGTTAATTGGCATTTTTTACATAATTTTCGGAAAGACCTTACTTTCACATGAAAGATTCCTTTTCTTTTTCTTTCAACTCTTTTTCCCTTCAAGTGAACATTGGTGTGTAGGCCTGTTTGGCTCCCTGTCAGAATTGCACACTTGAAGTTTGTGATGTTTTTCCCAGGCCATGATTATGGCATTTTTCTAAACATTTTCAGTCATGTAGTAAATCTCTTATTAACCCTGAAGCTTGCTTAGGACTGAACTGGGAGAATATCAGTCTTCTGTCTGTCAGTCTACCAAGGCCTCAGGCTGATATTTTCTCCCAGTAAGGCCCTCGCACTTAATCAGTAAGAGATATAAATCAACTTTTTCAAAGTGGACACTACTGTAAGGCAGGCACCTATACAAGGAGTCACCAGATTGAGATTTCACTGTTTTCCTTAACGGAATTTATACAAAATACAATAACTCTCTTCTCACTTACACATTATAGACCATCAATGTGGCAGCAATTCACAGATTTTGCAAATGTACTAAAGGCATTTATAGGAACAAGCTACCTGTCTTTGCCATTTGCATTTTATCAAAGTGGATTAGTGGTGAGTTGAGGTGTATGACATGAAAAGTAATTTCTGCTTATTTGAAAGGCCTTTCAAAATACAGAAGAATGGCATTGTTCTTTTTGAAATATCTTTTTTCGTTTTAGAGATATTGATGTTTTCTGTTATGCAAATTAGATCAGTGATGATGTCATAAGGTTTGCAACTAAAAGTGGTGAAATACTGAATAAATGATGTCTCTGGAAATATTAAAGCAGTGTTCTTGAAACTTGGCACCACAAATGTGCATCACAAAAGAAACAAACTGACACCCTTAATGCTGCTGCGATGACAACAGTTTTGCCGCTGGTGCTGTCTGAATAAAAACTGAAATTCCCAGTTTTTTGTCTTTATCAAGGACCATCTACCCCACCCAATCTAATGGTGGGAGTTAAGACAATATGGGAACTATGTCTGTTCCAAGTAGGAGCCTTTGTCTCACTTTAAAGGTTGCAAATGGGGATATTTAGTTTTTTGACAGAAAGAGGCTGGAGCTGAAAGAGTTGCTATGGCAACAGCACTGTGGCTGTCATTTTGTTTCTTTTGTGATGTACATTTGTGGTGCCAAGTTTCAAGAACACTGCTCATCACTGCTCTAATTTGCATAATAGAAAAACATCACTAAAACAAAAAAGATATTTCAAAAAGAAAAACACCATTCTTCTGTATTTTAAAGGCCTTTTGCGTTCTTCTCGCCCCCAGGATCTCGTGTGGCCATTCTTCTTGCCACCAGGATCTTGTGCGGCCGTTCTTCTTGTCCCCAGGATTTTGCTTGGCCGTTCTTCTCACCCCCAGGATTTCGCGCGGCCATTTTTTTCTCGCGGTTTTCTTTTGTGTCACGCACGATGGACAAAGCGAAAGAGGGACTACTTGTAGTCTACTATGCCACTCTTCCAAATTATCTGGGTTCCTCCTGGATATAGACTGAATCTCCCAGTCTCCCATATAGGTCACCAAATCTCCCAGACAATGCAAATGAAAGAGCATAAAATGCTAACAGTTTTCAGACATATAAATTTTGGCTTTTTCTGGGGTAAACCTTTTGGATAGCTGATGTTCTTTTGTGGTTGAATTGGAGGAGCTCTTAAAACCTACTTTGAACAACTGTTTTTAAGGGTTAAAGAAGGTAAAATTGGCGATCTCCTAGATTTCGAATTTTTAGGTTGTTATCTTGTTGCAAACCTGGCTGATAAGTTAGTACCTGTAAATTGTTTTCCTTAAACTGAAATGCTTTAATTAATAGATGTTTGAAAATACTGATTTAAATTGCTCATTGCTATGACATTCACTAACATGATTCTTTGTTACATACTTACAGCTTGGAGCAGTTTCACTTGTAATCATTGCCACAATAACAGACCATTGTTGTCAGCTTATAATTAAATGCAAAAATGCAGCTGTTGAGATGATTCTTAACTCGTCTCCAAGATACCAAGAGTTACAAACAGAGGAGTGCTATGAGGAGATGGCAAAAATAAAGGAGACTATTGAGAATGAAATGACTCTGGGTGACATTGGAAAAATTGCTGTTGGACCATGGGGATTGAGACTTGTTAACACAGCATTAGTTATAACACAGACAGGATTCTGCGTTGCTTATTTCATATTTATGGGAAATACCATAGCGGAAATGTTTCCCATTGCTTATAAACCTCACAATGTGACACCTGTTAAAAAATCAACGCTCTTAAATCCAACTGGTCCAGCCACAGGGTCACCACATGTACCCACTTCCGTGCTAAGGAACTCATCTTCAATGATACCTCCTCTAGAAGGCACAAGTACAGCACCTCTGTTTGTGCTTATTGTGCTAATTCCTCTGCCTTTCCTTGTTGCAATGGCCTATGTGCGGAGTATTCGAAAGCTTGGACCTATTAGTGGGATTGCCAATGTAACTCTACTTGCTGGATTTTTTGGGCTACTGACATTTCTGTTGAAAGGTAAGAGTTTAGATTTTGAAGTAATTAAAAGTAAGTTGCATTAATTTCTTCAAATGTGTCCAAGTTGCAGGACTGCTGATGTTTTATTCAACCAAGCCTCAGGGCCAAGCTAGAATTTTAATATATTGAAATTGGCCTAGTCCCTCTATAAAACGAGCCTGCAATGAATCATGGTATTTTTTTTCATCATCTTGGAATATATTTGTCTTAATGAATTCAACTACCATGATTCCATGCAGGCTCGTCTCATAGAGGAAATTGGACATTAAGTGGAAGGATCATTACCTCAGGTGTTGCCACATGGGTTAGCTGTTTGTGTCAACATTGCATGTATAACAATCAATTTTCTAAAAGCTGACCTTCACAAAGGTCACTTGTATCTGCAAAGAATCCTCTTTGCATTTTTATAAGTCATGACTGAATTCCTTAAGGTTACCGTATACCTTCAGGGGTGTCTCGCGTCCAAGCGATCTAGCACGTTCGGTTTAAGCGGTAGATACCTAAACCCCTATATCAAATTAAAGCCTATAGAGCTGGCTATCAAACTATACCGAGAATTTTGAAATGAAATGAAGTGCCAATTTTTTCAGGACCACTAAATGCGAGCGCCCTAATCACCTTTTGGAAGCTACAAGACAAAGTGAATTTTGTTTTTTGCCAATTTATTTTTTTCCCAGGTTTAAGGACAAAAAGCACTAAAAAAGCGTGTCTGCATTTTGCCATATTCAATTGTAGTAAAAACTTACAGAACATTTTCGAAGTAGGATTTAAAAAATGTGAAGTGACTGTACAAAAATCGCTCTCGGAGAAAAAATATTTCGAAATAAACAATTTGCAGGCATGTTTTTGTTTATTATACCGGTATGTTAATCTAGCTACTGTCCAAATTTGAGGGAGATCGAAGAAATTCCCTTTGAGTTGTAACTCTTTTAAGTGCCTGCTTCAAGCGAAAAAATTTATTCGAGAAAACAGCGCCAATAAAACATCTCTTGCTTCCCAAACAAACTCTGCCCACAAACGCCTTCAACTGGGTTGTCAGATCACTGAGCCAATCAGTGTTTGGAAAGTTTTTTTCTCGTGGTGAAATTTACGCATGAATCTCCAAAACACCCTTGTGTTTTGCAATAGGCTCAAGGCAGAGAGATAATTTTTCTGTAGCTCGGTTTTTCTTGAAGCTGATCTGGCAAAATGGGGAAGACGAAAAAGGATACAAATGCTAGAGTGGCTGGGCAAAGAAAACAAACAAGAAAGCACGGCAGAGCAAATGTGCATGGATAATATTCCAATGGATCTCAACGAGTCTGACGATTCATCGGTATCGGACTCAAACAAAGAGTCACTGTCAAAATCGCTGTTATCGATGTCAAATTCCCAAACTTTTACAGAACCTTTCTCTTCTCTTGACTCGATCTTTTTGCCCGCTTGATACAATAGCCATAGCTTCATCCATGAGGCCAATTTTCACTTCTTCACTCCGAGAACAACTGATGTATTTTTCATTTGTTCTTTGCTGTTTTCGCTTTTTCGAACTGGTCCACGGAGTTTTCCGTGGTCCATGTTTACTTATAACTTAATAGAATTACACCTAATACGAAAAATGCTTGGATTAACAGTGCTGATTAACTGAGTAGAGGTGAGTAGCCAGCCAATTTGTGGTATCCAGATAGGTGATATTCCCGCGAAAGTCATCTCCGTTGATTGCATACCCGTTGTAGGGCTGTCAATCAAGAGGGAACTTTTACTTCCGGCCATAACGTAAAACCTCCATTTCTCCGCCAATATTTAGTTTTTTTTTCAGTTTTTTTTTCAGAAATTAGAGATTACTCTTCGACCATTACTTTGACCCAAAAATCCAAATTTGAAGAAAATTGCCGATCTGAAGGTATACGGTAACCTTAAAACTGCCTTTAAATAAGTACTTTAATTATTTAAATTGGTGCTAAATTCTAGAATACATCTACATAATTAATTGAATCATTTTACATACATGAATACAGAATACATGTACATGATTAATTGAATCATTTTTATCATTTGTGTGAAGGGCTGCGTTTTAAGTTGAAAGATGTGAGCCTTGCTAGACTGTCTACCTTTCCGATCTTCTTTGGCCAATTGACTGGAGCTTATGAAGGAATAGGAACCGTAAGTCTTGAGATTTTATTACAGTCAATAAGTTTTCCTGACACTTAAATCAGTTTCAAGCATCATAATTTTTTTCAAGTAGAGTAGCCCTAACTTGATGACAGATGGTAAATGCTGTTTTTATGATTTTGTTTTGTTTTATGCAAAAATTAAATTAAATTTGAAAAATAATTACTATATTACTGAACTTTTTTGGAGTGTTATCAAAAACTAAATAACTGAGTGCAGACGAAGTCTGATTATTTGTTTAGAGTTACATGTATGAGTTCTTAAATCAGTAGCATCTTTGCTTGAATGAATGAATGAATGAATGAATAGCCTTTATTTAAACACAACAATCATTTGAGGGGATAAAATTTACTTAGCTTCTGCGACTTTTAGGTACCCAGTGCTAAGCATTAGCCTGCAACTGTAACTTCTTTCATTGCTAGCCTTAGTTTTCAGGCCTAGTGGGATTTGTGAGCCCAGAATCAGATACAGCTATTTTTGCACCATGACATTGTTATACAACTGCTTCATTTATTGTTTAATGTAGGTGATACCTATTGAGTCAAGCATGGCAGAGAACAGGCCCCGTTTCCCACTGTATCTTCACCTGGCACTTGGGATAGTCTCCTCCATTCTTGGTTCATTTGGAATGCTTGGGTACACTATTTATGGCAGCAATGTCCCTCAGATAGTAACAGATACTCTGCAAACGGGTATAATGGCACAGCTGGTTCGAGTGACACTTATCGTAGCTGTCTTAATGACATACCCTCTTCAGCTGTACCCAGTTATTGAAATTGCAGAGTCCATCTTTTTC
Organism: Orbicella faveolata; assembly: GCF_042242905.1. Classification (NCBI taxonomy): domain Eukaryota; kingdom Metazoa; phylum Cnidaria; class Anthozoa; order Scleractinia; family Merulinidae; genus Orbicella; species Orbicella faveolata. Next base: position 23,425,873 of record NW_028301547.1, on the reverse strand, counting down.
ACCAAAGTCCATTCTAGAAACAAGTCTCACATGAGTGAGATCATTGCAGGTCCAAGTGTGGAACCAGGAAGCAACCCAGTCTCTCCCCCTGACCCCTCCATGGGTGAGTCACAATACCCAGTGTTAGATTCATCAGGTGGTGTGTCTACCAGTATACAAGATGAGACTGAAGTTCTCATACCAAACGATACTGAAGAACTTCAATATAAGGTATGACGTCAAGTAATACTATGTACATTAAAGTGGAATATGTGATTTTATGCTGAGAGGATACAATAATTAAGTAATTTTATGAGTTCTTGCTGTTGTCAATCATAGGACAAGGGGGCCCTTTTAATTATATTCTTCAGAGATACTCCCAACAATGACACTGGCTAAACTACATATAAAACCATGAACTATGAAACATTCTTTGATCAACGGTGCCACCTTGTTCCCAGCCAGTGCAGCTACGTTTAGTCCTGTCATCAGCAGTATCATTCTACAAGTGCTAGTTCTTGTAGGTGTGTCATATACTGTAATGTTCAAAACTTGACAATGCTGCAGTGGAACTTAATTTTGATGGTACTGAGTAAGTGAGTGCATAATGTCAAGAAATACACAAAATATGTACAAATTATTATCGGTAGTTCCCGTTGTAATTAATTTGGAGATGAAAATCTCTCTTGCCAATATGGGAGTGCAATCTTTTTCTTGAACAGTGGGCAAATAACCTCACCTGGGTGTGTGGGCATGTAGTAATTTTAAACATGGTAAGACAAAATTCACCGATCTTGGTTAGTCAAAATTGTAAAACTGTTCTGGCTATTTTTCATTCCATAGGCTGCACCCTGGAAGAGAAATTTACTACGTACTGTGTTGGTTCTCGTAACAGCTGGAATTGCTGTTCTTCTCAAGGATGAATTTGCCTATGTAAATGCTTTTATTGGTTCCTTAGGAAGTTCGGTGTTGGCGTACATTTTACCTTGCACTTTTCATCTTGTTCTATATAAACACACCAATTCTGTGGGTGTAGTTATCAAGGACATTGTCTTCGTTATATTTGGTATCGTAGGTGGTGTTGTGGGTGTTGTCATTACTGTCCAAAATGTAATCAAGCACTTGACATAGCTAAACCCAATATTGACTCTTATTGTAAACTGAAGGGAGAGGGTTACACGCCATGTTTATTTTGACATGAACTGGTTATTTTTCCCATGGACATAATAATATTACAGTCGAACCTCTCATAAGTGGACACCTTTGGGACCAGAAGAAGGGCTGCTTGAGGTGGCTCAAAACAGCTTCCACTACTTTCTTAGACTTAATTAGATTTTGATAGGTCATTACAACCACTCTTTATCAGTTGATGCAGCAATCATGGTATCAGAAAACTGTGCAACATCAGTGAACACGTTCTCATTTTCTATCATTTTCATGACACAGTAGGTTACCATAGCAACAGTATTACTTGCTAACACAACCGTAATTTTAGTTTTAATTACTTATATTTCAAAAATGGCACAGTGAAAACCATCTTTTTAAATCAAATTTTGATCAGCTGCATAAGATGTAACTTAAGGCAGAGTTTAAATAAATTCTGTTCATGGGGTTCAGAGCCACCTTAAATTTTCAAAAAAATTCAAAAAGGTGTTTGCTTTTGGGAGGTTAAAAATGCAGCTTTTGTATGTGGCTGGGACCATTACCGAGTGGCCGCTTACAAGAAGTGTCTGTTAACGGAGGTTTGACTGTACTATCAAATTAAGGGAAACCTCCAGATAATAGTTTCTAAGATAGGAAAACACTAAAGAAGTAAAAATAAACCAAAAATTGACAAGGATGGCTTTGACTGAGGAAGATTAAGGCCCAGTTTAGATGGTACAACTTTGCTGGATACAACAACCTTGCAGCAAGTGCACAGCAAATTGTTTTGTGTAAATCAAACGTACAATTTTGCATTCAAGTTGTACATGTAGGTTTCTTTTACACAAATCAATTTGTGTTGCTCACTCGTTATGTGCGGCAAATCATAGCATCTAACATGGCCCTAAAACATAATACCACTTAACTTGACACAAATTGGCTGACTCTTTTGCAAGAGGCACTGTCTGTTACCTAGCTTCTGCCCTCTGCAGCCAGAGCTAAAGGTGTCAACTTGAAACAGTGCTTCATAAAGAGAAAACAATTATATTATTTAAAGTAAGTACATGTCAGTTACTGTCAAACTTACAGTAGAAAGATTCCAGACATATTTTAGGTGTCCACTTAGCACCCTCTCCCCCATCAAAAGTCATTGAAAACAAATAGGTCCCTCAATCTATTAGAGATGATTAGAATGTTAGATGGTTAATGATAAATACACTTCTGGAAATCTCTACTGCATTCACCAAAGCTTAATCTTAACAATCTAGGGATGAGGATGCAAGTTCTTACCACAGTTTATCATAATTTTATATTTTGTGTAAGTTTTCTCTGGAAGAATGTGGTAAACATTTTTAAAAAGATGATCAAGGTTCTCATTCACATAACGGTTTTGACCTCTTGTTACATTTGGGATGGGATTAAAGGGCATATTTTTTTTTTACAGATTAGTCCTGTTTTAGAAGTACATTCTTATTTGAAGGTCAAAATGGCCAGCAAGTTATCTGAAGTTTATTTATCACAAAAATGGAAGTAAAATGAAAGATAAAATTAAAGTGTTGAATTTATCATAAATTAGCATTATTTAGTTATTTACACTGTAGCATTCCTTCTGTAAAAAAACCTTGGTTCACAATTTTTGTACACTTTTTTTTTAACAATAAGTGGGAAAGAAATTTTAAAAAAATTTTAGCATTCTCACATTCTTTCACACGTATTCTATTTAATATATGCCATTCGCTTGCTATATTCAAAAAAAATTTTTAGGTCTATTTTATTATTTTCTTTTTGTCCATCAAAGACAGCAGACTGGCTGTTGAAAGCTCACAACTTCAAACAATTTTACCAGAGAACGTTTTTTACTTCTTTTACAATTTCCGACATATTTTGTTTGTTGTGACCAATACAAATTGAAGAAGTGTTGGGAGTGCAGTCAACACGGTAACACGTGATCTAATGTGATTGGTTGCAATAAACAAAACCATCAGAATATCAACAGAGTTTTGCAGTAATGAAACGGTGTGGAAAGCAAGTTTAATTTGTTAGAAAGAAGTTGTTTAAAAGTTAATGGTTAAATGGTTCAAAGACAGCACTTCTTGTTTAAAGTTATTGGGAGGACTATGTAGATATGTAACAAGTGATGTCCTTCCCAGATTTTTCAACACTTAAAATCCCTTCATTTCTCCTTGGTTAACATTGGTTTTCAAATTATCATTAGAGACTGACTAAGTTTGACTATAACAGTATTTGTCATATGGCGTTCTTGCATTCACATCTGCAGCTAGATAGGCCTAATGATTAGTGTGTTGGATGGAGTGGTTCAGCTTCAAGCTCTGCCCAGGGTCTTTGTTTTCTTGAGCAGTGCACTTTCTCGCACAATACCTTTCTTTACCTAGGCTTATAAAAAAAGCACTGTTCAAATGCTAGGGGGAACATAGACCCTATTCATAAATGGCTGCCAATTATGAATTCTTTAGTAAGTATTAAAATTAGCCAGACTAACCTCATTTTTGAGTTGATAATTCAAAATAATTTGTACTCTCAAAAGAGTTTACTGAGGCTGATTTAAATGCATACAAAATAATTTTTGATTGGCAGCTATTTATGAGCAGTGTCTATATAATGGACTAGCATCCCTTTAAGAGGTAGTGACAGTACTGAATAGAAAGGCCATCTGATCCTTTGGACTGGAATTGACTACAAAAAGGGCATTTTCACGTTGCCTTTGCCTCCCTGTCAAAACAAGTCATTCTGCAAAACCATTTGCATGAAAAATGTGTTTCATCTGCATGTTCTTTTTGTGCAAACCAAACTCTTATCTATATGAAAAGGTTTTGCACAAGGACTTGTTTGCAAACCGAGGCAAAAGACCATTCTGAAATGGTTCTTTCTTTTTATCTTCCCACATCCACTTTCAGAAATGATGATGTCAAGAGCAGTTAGTATGTAAAGCTGTTATTATCTGATCAGTAATTATATGAATTTAACCAACCTTTAATTTCAATGAGGATCTTTGCTATGGAAAAATTACCATCTATAATGTTATTAGTGTTTCCCTTGAAAATTAGCTAGTTTTTCTTAAAATTTGTAATAGGAAGAAAAAGAGTAAGTTCTGTTACACATAACTCAGATTAGTGACAGAAGTAGGTGAAAAATATGATATTTTGCGCATAATGAAAAAGTACCAGTATTATTTGTCACTATTTTTGCAGGTCTATGTAAAGAAAAACAATTTAAATGAAAATCTGTTAATATTGCAAAAAAGAGTGTAATCCTTATTTTTAAATACTGTACTCATGAAATAAATATTTTCCTTCCTCAGTGGAAAGTTTACAATGAAAGAATACTTAATGATAATCTTACTACAAAAGTAAAAAAATTCAAGATAATTTTTTTAGAGCCTAACAGATGGGGTTTTAACATTGTAGTTTTGAAAATGTGGTCCAAATTTCTCATTTGAACTGCAGTCTTGATGTGATTCCTCTGAGCTCACTCACTTGGACCCTATTAATAATTAATTCCCCACATAAAAAGACAAAATTTTGTCTTTTTATGTGGGGAAGAGTAACCTGTAGTAACTGTTTTATCATTCTTAATTCTGTGATACAATTAAGTCAATAAAAGCGATAATGATGTCAGTTGATTTTACTTGCAGTGTATTATATTTTAGCATACACAGAGCAGTGACTTGACTTTTTATAGACAAAAGAAGAGTTTAAAAGAGTAGAATGTTTTCTGTTGTGTGTGGGTAATGTACTCGTAAATCTGTCCGAGACAGTAGTTTGTTTTCCAACAAAGATTAATCTCAATTTCACATATAAGCAATTGAGTTCATTCAAATTGTTTTCTGTGATTAAAAGTGTGTGACATTCCCACATTCCCTTTGAAACAGATTAACCTGAAAACAGAGAGACTGCAGTATTGTCACTTGGGATGTTTACATTGGGGTCTACATCCTAAATGGTAATAATAACTTGTTTATTGATAGTCATTTAAATGTAAAGCAAAAACTTTTGACAGATAGTTCTGCATTCTATATTTCAAAATTTGACGTGTACGACATGTGGTTTGTGTGCAAAACCGATTATTTGTACATTTTGTACAAAAATAAATGATTCTTCATTTGTAGCCCTTCTATATTTTTAGAAACTATCAACAGGTTCTAAATGTCGTTCCTGAAAGAACTGGTGTCTTTGACGTTCAACAGAATCACTTTTTGGAGCAAAAAATGATGTTATTGAGGCAGTTCCTGGGGGTGGTGAATCTCCATCATCATCATCATCATCATCCCTAAAAATGTGCAAAGAAATTTTCCAAACTTGATGAAAACAAGAGGGATGAAAAGCTAATGTTGCATGGCTGTCCCTTTTGTTACAATTCAAGAGATATTTCATTGCTCTCTGATAACCATGGCATCTGTCTGGGTGGTGACAATGGCACACAATAGTGCCAAATCATAAACGTAAAGAACATTATCTACTCCAAAAGTGAATATTTGCTTTACATATTTACCCACTTGTTTTGTTATTGTTATTGTTGTTGTTTTTGTTTTGTAAACAGTTAGGAACAAAACCAAGCATTGATATGCTAAGCTGAAGCTGCTGGTGTGGTTCATGCATGTGAAGCCAGACTTCTCTATCTGATTTTAATATGACCAATTTGAATAAGACTGAATGGCATACTTTTGCAAAACAACCACTTCTTGATAATTGCAAAACATTTTCTAGAAAATGTTATTTATTGCTCACCAATGCACAGCAACTGCTTTGTTTTCCAAGATATTGCTACAAGTTGACCAGCTAAATCGAACAAGTTGAGGAAAGCCAAAAACCTTGTCTGTTGAATCAGCTAACCACTTTTTAGTAGTGGGATCTATAACAAGGAAGTTAATGGCAATGATATACTAGAGCTGAATGAACTTGATTAATATGTATTTTTTCACTAGTCAAGCTGTTAATGAAGCATTCCAAATATTTATGTGTACATTGTAATGCAAAAGTTTCACTAATTCTAAAATTATTGTTCAGGGCTTGAAAAAAGTGCTGTCAGGTCATCTGGGACAAGTAAATTCTCCTCCAGGGAAAGTAACTTTTCACTCTCGCTTGCCGGATGGGCAAGGGATCAGGCAAGTCATCTTCCAACTAAATCATTAAAAGAGCAAACTAGGACTTGCCCTGGACAAGCAAAAGTTAGGGCTACTTGTCCCAAGGGCAAGCTGGAATTCAAGTTTTTTTTTTTAGTCCTGTTGTTGAGATAGCAGGTTGAGCAAAAAATTAAGAAAAGAGGTGAGTGAATAATATTGTCTGAAGCAAAGAGAATCCTTGACTTTTGAAAGAAAAGTGGTGGCTTACAAACTTAAAATTCTTTAAAATGTATTTAAGTTTGTTGTGGAGAATGTATAGTGTTAAAATGGAGGAAATGTTACTTATAAAACAAGCTCTCATTTCCTCTATTTTATTTCTGCATCCCAGATGTTTTGATTCTCAAACTCCAAGGTAGAACACTATTACAGGACAAGGCAAAACTACCCATGGTAAAAGAGTCTGAAAATGTTAAATATAGTACCTGACGGGTAACCAGAGCCATGGTCTTTGCTAAATTCAATGTTTTCAGGAAATCTCCATTCTTTCAACACTCTGTCTCTGGCAACCTGGTAAAGAGAAGACACAAATGCCAATAAGGGTTGTGTGTAAGAAAGCCCAAGATAAGAAACCTGTATTATATACATGTAAAATGTCAGCAATGCCACCAGTTTCTCAGTTACAGTACAAATTGAGCTCTGTAACCATTTTCTGGGAAAACTACCAAATGTATGCTAATACCCAAGTCTGGGGCTCACATATTGAAGAAATCTAAAAGAAGATTAGGGGCTAGCATGTAGTTTAACCGAACATTAATTAGGGCTCTTTTCACATGCCCATATTAGCCTGTGAACAGGCTCCCGGCGAGGATGGAAAAAAATTTTGGCAAGGGCAAAACAGAAGAATTCGGAGAGCAAAACGATCAGGGCGGGGACGTTCAGGCTCGCCAGGAGCCTGTTCACAGGCTAGCTCCATATAATAATATTTATCATTCACTCAAAAAAATTTTACCCTAAAATTATTTTAAAACAATTAGCACTGTGCGATGTGCACATAATGACAACTGTATTAAATGTACAACAAGTATAAAAGAGAACTAAACAACTCACCTTTGCACAGATGCTTGCCGCACTGACTACAGGAAATTTAGCATCAGCCTTGGGCGCCACAGTGATCTTAAGTCCTGGAAATATCTTTTGAAGCTTGTCTTGATATTTCTCTGCAACTCCCACAGTGTCAACATAAACCTAAAATATTCCAGAATTCCAATAGAAGGAGAGTATTATTAATAATACTAAATGTTAATTCGTTGCCACAGTCTGCAGTCTACATTTTACACTGACCAGTTTAATATATAGATTCAGCCAAGCCTAAAAGTAGAGCTCCTGGGCTGGGTTGTTCAAAGCCTGATTAGGATAACCCTAGAATTTTGATTTTAGTTTTGTAACTTTGCAGTGAAGTTTTCTGTACATTGTTTGGCCTTCTGTTTTGAGTTTGAATAATCTCAAAATACACAAAACAAAACATTTGTGTACAATAAATATTTATACTTCTGTTAACTTTGAATCCTGGGTTAGCATTAACCAGCTTCCGAACAACCTGGTCCTGTTTACAACAAGTTAACCTTTCATAAGCCCGTGAGCCAATACAATACCAGCTCTTGGTCAGCAGTCAACTTCAAAACTTGAGCCCACGATATGGTCACATGATACTGGTCAGCAGATACCTTGTTTTGACAGGTGTCAATTGACCATGACAAGAATGTCCAATATCAAAGAAGGAGGCTATAAATCAAGGCTGCATGTCTCTCACACTGTCAACCTTTTAGCGAGAGTATGGCCGCCATCTTGCACGATACCGTCATTGTTGTCGTTCATACACACCCACGAGCAATACCGCAAGCCATGATAACCATGAGAAAATCAATTCATGGGTTTCCTTTTCTTTCCTATATGGGTATGGGCCTCTGCTATGATATTGTAATATTTTGTTTTAATTGTTATAAAGAATAAATTCTTACTAACCAAGCGAGAGGGCTGCACTGGGGAATATTGGCCTGAGATAGTGGCAGTATGGGCCAATCGTTGCAAGGTCCATAGGACCAATACTCACCACCTTGCCATAAAATAATACAAAATATCTATGGACAGAAACAAGTCTGGTACTAAGTCCTTCCTACTGCCTAACCTATGGTAAACTGCTACTAATACAAATGTATGTAAATTAATATTTTATATTTTTTTATAATTGTGAACATCACCTCATGTACATTGATGCCACTTGAGAGAAGAAGGTTGATCAATCCAATAGCAGTATCATGAGACACTTCATTCAGGCTGTACTTTGTTCTGCCAAGATTAAAACACAACAATTTTCAATTTGCTTGCCACAGAATGTACTTGGGTTCCTTTTAACAAGGGGGGGGGGGGGTGCAGGAACAGTAGCCTGAGAATGTGTGGTAAGACTGCTTCTAGGAATAAATCACTCTCAGCTTCAATGAATGTGAAATAGTGTCTGTCATCAGGATATAACTTTCTGCAAAATACTTCACAATTAACTAATTCTCCCTTGGCCAACCCGCAAAAAACACAAACTTAAACTCCTCTCATGTAAGAAATGGGAATTATCTTGCGCATTCTGGATTGACTATAAATATCTACTTCATTGGCTGATATCAGACTTCACCATGGAATATTACACAGCTAGCTTTGTGTGTAGGTAAGATGAACCAAATCATATGCTGTGGTAGGCTGAATGATTACAAAATATTCAATAGTTTGGAAATAGTGGTGCAAGAAATAGACTTACCTTCTTAGCATACTCTTTGAAAGGTAGTTTGGGGACAAAATATTAATTGCCCAACCAATGAACTCTTTGTTTTCGTCAATGATTTGAAAGAGATCCTCACGTTGTTCTTCTGTTAGTGTTTTAGAATCTGACAAAACAAAAACAGCTCATTAAATCTGAAGTACAAAATTTTAAAATAAAAGAAAACTTTTGTGATGAGCCCAGTCTGCCCTAGTTACACAATTATTGTATGCTTCAGTTCACCCAGAGTAGTTCTAAACAAAATGATTGAAACAGTAGGTAGAAAGGTAGGTAGGGGTGCTATATAACATGTAGTCTGTATTTTGGTATTTTTTCCCAGTTATCAAACAAGAAGGTGAAAACTTGAGAGAGAAAACTCAAGACAAAAAACCTCAAAATCTTGATTAACACTTGATTGACATCTCAATCTACACTAAAATGACACTCAATTGACACTTGATTGACAGTCAGTCGATAGTCAGCCGAGTGTCAACCAACTCATTTGCATCTATCAATACTCAATGTTGTCTGCGAAAATTAGTTGACTCTTGACAGACTGTTGACCAAGCGTCAACACCAATTATTTATTCAATTACAAACATGCTTTAAGGTAACATGGAATCACATGACAATAACAACCATGTGTTTGATTGGTTTCATCGCTGGTCCATTTCTGATCTGTCATTGCCTTCTCCAAAACAAAGCTATTTGTATTTAAATTTTGGGTGGCTGCTTAAATATGCATCAGTCAATTTTAGCTGTGCCCATGCTCCCCTCCCGGGTCACCCCTAGGAACTGATATTTGTTAAAAACAAACTGACTAATGTCCCATGCTTGGCTGGGACAAACTAGTTGTTCAAACGCCCTGGGGTAGTGGCTCAAAAAATTTTTTTATTTTCCCTCATTTTCTCTCTTTTACTTTAACTAAGATCTAAGCTAATTCAGACCAAACTAAGTCCTAGCTAAGTCTTATTTCCTGTGATAGTGTAAAAAAGGTCATAATTTCTGCAGGCCTAGCATGTGGGACTAGCATCTCCCGTTAAGACTTACGTCCTATCTAGATGTATGGGAAAACTGCTATATTTAGCGATGATGAATTAAAACTTCGATTCACTAACCTGCTACTCCAAGACTTTTTACTTCTTCCGATTTTGAAAGTGGAAAATAGCAAATTCCATAAACCATCGGCCCTACAAATTCGAAATGGTTCCATCATCATCGTGTTCATCGGCAAAGATACTAAAAAAAATGCTTTCTTACCGAGCACAGGCCCTCTTCCTGCTTCATCAATCCCTATACAACATGGTTCCCCCATTGTTATGTCCGGTATCATGGACTTTACCGTCAAATTTCTTGAATTATCTTCTAACGAACTGAGATCCATGTTGGAGAAACAGGCGGCGACCGGCGGCGACTGTATTTCGCGCGCGATTACTGCAAGCTGAAGTCGAGGCTAAAGCGACTTTTGAACGAGACATTACGAAAATCTACGAGTAACTTACGAAGAATACCGAAGGCTGATTGACTTGGCAGGCCGGAAATTCACAAAGCGCGCGGAATTTGATCAACAAGCGAATTTAGCAAAGGAAAGCGGGAGATAAAAGAAGATCCTGATCAAAATGTCGCCTAAAAAACCTTGATGACGATCTTACTTGAGGAATAAAAATTAAAGGACTCAAAGTGAACTATGAGCAACGTTTCGTCTTGTGAAGAAGAGGTTTTACTCTTGTGCGGGAAATATGACGTATCGAAACCAAGCGTTCACGAAGTCATGAAAGATGCCGAAAATCTCAACAAGATCTTCTCATCCCAAGATATTCCTTTAACCCTCGAGTCCAGATTGGTCACAGCAGTTGCAAATCACCCTTGCTTCCTTCCTGAGAACCCCTTGAATGCTGAGGTACAAGTGAATTCTCTGCTACCCTATCTTTCGTCTCCCTGCCGTTGGATTCGATCCATGGCCTGCAGTCTGTTGAGAGTTTTCGCGTCGGGATTAGATCCCAAAGGACAGCACATAGAGACCCAAGGTAAGTAAAATAAAACAGAGCACTAACTTTTCATTTTCTAAACTACAGCAGCTATAGTGCTGTTGGTGCTGAAATGAGGGCTTTTTGGGATCATCACTGCATTTGAGACTACATGTCATACCCAAAACGCCCTCCCACCCAGGTACCCCTCGAAAGCTCCACTCCGCCATAATGGAGAAAATATTCTGTCACTATGGTCAGGTGGCGGAGTTGCAACCTGAAAAAAAAATTGGAAATTAACACAACAGTTTTAAATACATTTGACACTCAAATATATGATTTTTTTAAATTTTTATTTATTTATTTATTTTATTTATTTATTTTTTTTTCATTTTTGAAATCTGGGACAGAATGCAGTGTACATAATTGTGTTCTGCTGATACAACCACGAAAACATGTCAGATATCCCCAGACAAAATGCCCAAAATTGGGTGAAATATTAAGTCCAAAAATATCTACTTTAGACGTTTCCCTTCATTTCCAAGCGATTTGGTGACCTGTACAGGAGACACAGCAATATAGTAAGCATCTGGGAGACTCCCAGCCAATCCAGGAGAGTTGGTATAGATGTCATGTAAAACATAAAATCACTGTATTCTCCTTTGTTTGAGCACTTTGTAGATGTCTTCAGGCCTTCTGGGGCTACAACTTCCACAGATCTTTTTTCCAATTTCACCTACTCACTTTTCTATTATTTTTTGTCCGCACTGATCATGTAGTCACAATAATATGCAAGAATCTTCAGACCACTTATGAGGAGTCTCATGAAGATACAAGGTTAGTGCAATAACTTTCATTTTCCCCAAAGTAACAAGTAGGTTGACTTCCCCAAAGTACTATGAATGTGATATTAATTGGATGAGATCACTTTGTTGTAAGAAAAAATGGTCCAGTCATATGTAATTGTCCTTGATGATCCTTCAGGATAGATGATGTGTGACTGAAAACCAAGGCAGGTAAAAAAATTGCCAAGCAATTCACTCTGATTATGAGTGTAAAATTGCTACAGTTGGATAGAAAGAGAAGTCAAATCACATCATCAGTTACAATCACTGCCTGCATGCATCTACCAGTAACAGACTCAATCTGATAGGTCACAGTTTGTCTTAATAAACCAGCCAGGGCTTCTATAGTCCCAATCTTTCTCATTACTTCACACTACAGGACTATGGTAACCTGAATTTCAACTGTCTCCTCGAGCCACTTGCAAAAGTGTGTGAGAAATTTTGGCAAGGATGGACTATTGTGGGTTCTTGTTACCCATGAAAGCATGACTGATTTGATTTTTATTTCTTACACAGGTTTCATCTTTGTCAGGTTATAGCCTGTTCTTCACTCTGTTCAATCACCATTTCATGGGCAGCTCTCCTTCCTCTCGTTGCAGTAAAGTTTGTTCTCTTATCCTTGCGAACTCTTCTGAACATTCTGAGCAATCATGTCAAGTGTACAAGTGCATTTCTTTATCAGGTATAAGAGCCCTTTTCATGGTTACCTTTGCTCATTTGCATTACAATAAAATCTAGCATGTATGTGAGGCAATTTCGGGCTATTTTGTAGTTTTAGCCTGAAATTGCCTCACAGCCATGTCGGATTACATTGTAATGCAAATGAGAAAAATTTACCTTGAAAAGGGCTATTTAATACCAAAGTTACATACTCTTAGATTCATTCAGGGGTTTCATTAATGTTGTCAATGAGAGGGCTACTGGTTTTCACAGGCGGGCAAAACTTTTGAACTGAACTTCCCTACAAGAAGAACTTTCTTTTGGATTGTCAAACCAGATGGGCAAGATCATCTTCACAGCCAGTCAGTTTGCCCAGTCCCTGGCCCTTAATGAAATCCATGTTCATTTAAATTGTTAGAATGAAGGTGTTCCAGATTCTAAACAGAAGCTCTATTTTTGTGCATCTTTATTTACACTGCCTTAAAGCCACATCTAGAAAGTGAGTTTTTATCAGAAATTTCCTGGTAATTATTATTTTTTTTATGGGAGCAGTTGATTAACTCAAGGCTGAAGGCACCTACATGTTATTAAGGTATTTTATAAAAAAGAAGTATTTCTGCAGATAAATCTTTTAAATATCAAATGACCAGACATTTTTTAAAACATTCTTGCTATTAAATTAGGATTGAGTAGTTAACGTTATTTGACCTTTGTGATTATCTTCGAAAGCCTCTTGGGGCACATTCCCTGACTCTGAACGTGCTTGCATTTTTTGTTTGAGATGAAGAAAGAAACCTGTTTCAATATTTCATTTCTGGTAACAGGTAGCCTTAGACGGCCTGGGAAAACTGCTCAAGTGTCCTGCAACATGGAATGTTTTGTCGATACTAGAGAAGCAGGACACAGTTTCAGAGTATCTACATATATTACTTGACCAATCAAAGTTAAAGGATGACCTTGCTGATCACATTGTAAGGGCAAGGATGCTTGAGGTCATTGATAGTGCTGATGTGCTCCACACTATTCTGAACTTACCAGACAAGCAAGGAGTTGGAAAATTGCTGAAATATCTACTGGAATTATTACCTCCAATCACCTCCTCAAGTGGTAAGTTTCTTATTTTGAAACAGTTTTACTAAGAATTCAGATTGATCAGAAACTCGTGTCTACACAAGAGCCACTATTTCGACTTCCCAAACCTCCACCACACCCTAGAACACAAAATAGACACAAAAATTAATCTCAAGTTGCAATTCCATGACTAAGAAACAGGCCCATCAGATATTGAATGACATGCGCAGTAGGGTGGGGGAGGGGGAACAACGAATCCCCTGCTGTCTGAATACCCGTTCCTGACTGATACAGTTTGAAATAGAAAATTCCCGCAAAGAATATGTGAAGAAGCTAGTCATAAAAGGGGATAAGTGACGATTTTGGTTGCTTTTCTTTTTTCTTGCTCCAAATTAGCTGAATTTTTGCATGTGGTCTTCAATGTAATAGAAAAACGTGTTCCTGTATTTTTGCCGCTGGTTTTTGCTTCGCTTTGTAAAGACGCCGCTAGGAAAACCGAGTGGTTTTTTGCATACGCAATATCCTGAAAACGAAGCAAGGTTTAGCGCAAAAACTACGGGACATTGCTAAACATACCTAAACAAAACTCTATGCGAAATTTGGAGCGTTTTCGACAAAGTTCACTTTTGATTAAAATACCTAACGCCCATTTCCCGCCGAGGCTGCAAATAAACGAAGCCGGGCCTTTGTTATGATAAACAGAGCCGATCCTTTGTTATAATAACCAAGCCAAGCCTTTGTTATAAGTCGAAGTCTCGCCTCGGTTTATCATAACAAAGGATCGGCCCGCCGCGACCGCAGGGACTTTGATCTCACTTAGAAAGCAGCAAAATGTCAATTTCACGCAACGTATAAGCTCAAAAATGTTGATTTTAGGTCAAAAAAGGTTTAAATGTTGATTTCACGTTAACGCGTGACGGCAAGGATGTTGGTTTCACTTAGAAACCAGCAAAATGTCAATTTTACGCAGCGCATAAGCTCAATGATGTTGATTTCAGGTCTAAACAGGTTAAAATGTTGATTTCGCGTTAACGCGTGACGGCAAGGATGTTGGTTTCACTTAGAAACCAGCAAAATGTCAATTTCACGCAGCGCATAAGCTCAATGATGTTGATTTCAGGTCTAAGTAGGTTAAAATGTTGATTTCACGTTAACGCGTGACGGCAAGGAGGTTGATTTCTCTTAGAAACCAGCAAAATGTCAATTCCACGCAACGTATAAGCTCAAAAATGTTGCTTTTAGGTCAAAAAAGCTTTAAATGTTGATTTCACGTTGACGCGTGACGGCAAGGATGTTGGTTTCACTTAGAAACCAGCAAAATGTCAATTTTACGCAGCGCATAAGCTCGATGATGTTGATTTCAGGTCTAAATAGGTTAAAATGTTAATTTGACGTTAACGCGTGACGGCAAGGATGTTGGTTTCACTTAGAAAACAGCAAAATGGTAGGAGCCCATGATGGGCTCCTGAAAATGCTGATTTCAGGTCAAAAAAAGGTGTAAATAAAAATAAAATGAAACAAATAAACATTTCAATAAACACTTTTTCAAATACGGCAACGTCTTCAATGGCTAAAAAATCACGAGATAAAACATAGTTTTCGACAAACGCGATCGTAGCTTTATGTCACGCACCGCCATAACTTCCAAGTTCAAAATGCGCTGGTACCTCTTATGCCTGATGAGGATAACAACTTTGGCGGCTGTTTAGTTTTGGATTTAAGAATTTGATGACTCCACGTGAAAACGCTCTATAAATAGGGCTGACAGATTAACAGATTAACCCTTCTGCGCAACGTACGAGTCTCCATACATCTGCATGTCCCCTGATCCCAGAAGCTCAAAACACTACAAATCATGCCGATTTGAAATAAAATCAACGCAAACTAGATCTCAGATCTGTTACAATCGATCGCCACTTGCTGGCCATTATTATGTTTAAATCTAGTTACCAGTTCGAGAAACGTCCGCAGAACGTAATCGCAATGCATGCCGGGAAGGGTCTTTACACCTCGTGCGCGGGAAGACATGGCGGTCGATACAAGACAAATTTTATCACTCTAAAACCAGTTCTCGCTTTCCAAACTTTGACGCTAGCAACGCTTGGCAAATGGGCCACAACTCACCAGAGGGTATTTTTCTTGGGCAAGAACTGCTCTTGGACTTTGCTACCTGGCTCGATCTGACTTCGAACGCCGATAACACGATTACGGTATATCAGCTGCCTTCGAAGTTTCAGAACACATTTTGATTCTTTAAAACGTGCTGATGACTTACGGGTTTATTGAGGCTTTATGATGCCTCTCAACCACCAGGTAGGCACACAAGGTACTTTAAAACAATCCTTAATATATTAGTTGACAGAGCTCTAATGCGGCACATCTCTTTTTTGTTTGATGGCATTTCGTTTGACGCTCGATCGATTCACGTGTTGTGTTCACGTCACAATAACCGGTGTAAACAATCCGTTCCCAGATTTCCGCTCTATATGCTGTGGGATTTGGTTTTGACTTCATACACTATAAACAGTCTGCCTGTTTGCTGTTCAACAAATAAACTCCTAAAGACATGGCTAGGAAAAGCCAAGTTTTTTGCCTACGTTTTAACTCGAAAACAAAGCAAAAACCAGCGACAAAAATACAGAACCACATTTTTCTATTACATTGAAGACCACATGCAAAACTTCAGCTAATTTGGAGCAAGAAAAAAGAAAAGCAACCAAAATGGTCACTTATCCCCTTTTATGACTAGCTTCTTCATGTATTTCTCGCTAAAACTGACGAAAGGTGTTGATCAGCCAATTTCTGGTATTACAAGTTAAGTTGTTCCCTCCAACAACAGGATCAAGTTTGTTACTTGCGCAGCTGATTAGCTGTGTAGCTCGAGCAATATGCAGTATAGTGAAAAACTGCATATTGCCGATAAGCTGACCCCAATCTAAATATTAAGCTGGCAAAGAAGAAGGTCAAAGATGACGAAGAGTTACAATAGGGGAGCTGCAGCGATCATCTTCTGGGACGCGTATCAATTGAGAGTTGCACTCTTTTGTCACCAGCCTGCTAGCAGACATTTTGCAGTATCCGGTCGTTTGGCGACCAAGTCGATAAGGCCCTAACTGTTGAGCCCCCAACCAGAAGTCGATTAGCCCCCACCGGAAGTCCAAAACACTGTCTATTTCTCGTTCTTTAAGGGTGAATTCAAGGGTGTGTGGGCTTATGGACCTCTGGTTAAGCGCTAACCGGCTAGAGGCTAATCGACTCTAACGACTTACAATTACAGTCTGCTATTTCCATTGTTTAACACAAAAAAAAGTGACGACGGAAATAGCACATGACTACAAGCAGGCTATTAGTTGCGCATGCGAGAAAGAATGAGTCGAGCAAGAGATGTTGTGCCCAACGAAGTGTTGCGGAGCCAAATATTTTGAAATTATGTTTTTGAAAAAGCTTAGTTTTGGCGAGCCAAGGTTAACTCACATATGTTGAACACTCAATTCTTGAACGCCTCTTCCGTTTTCCTTGGAATCGTTTCTTCTAGAACTTTGTTTTCGGACGTTAACCTGTATACATGTTTTTGTCGTTCTTACGACCTTGGCTTCTACCTCCCCTTGCTAGATCCCAGGTTAGCTAATGCTAAAGATTATTCTGTTTTTCTAGTTTTCAATTCGTTAATCTCTGCTTGCTTTATCAAGTCAGCTTTGTTCGTTTAGGGTTTACATCCGAGTACTTTGTTTTGTACCACCTGGTTTAGTCTTCGCTTGAGTCCCGGGCGTAGCTAGAGTTAGCATAAAAGTGGGTGCATTGTAAAGTTGTAATTAGTTGATAAAGCAGATGCAGAAAAACTTGAAGTGGTGGAAGATGTGGAAGTCCAGAAGATTAAATTTTAAGCTTCAGAGTCTCGATACCTCTCGTTACTGGGAAGTTAGCCCCTTACAGAAGATCTGATTCTTATCGTATGCGCGGGAAAAATTGAATTTGGAGGAGTTAGGACACTGAATAAATTACCTAGGTTAAAGCTAGCTAGGAATTCCTGTAAGAAAAATGTGGCGCGATTTTTAAGAGTTGCAGACGGTGAGAACAATGGATCTTCTGTTGTTTAGTAACATTTATTTAATGGTTTAATTTTTAGAGAAAACCAATTTTGCGACGTACTGTTTGCTTTAAAAGTGTCTGGATTTCTTTTCTTAGCATGTAGTCTTATGTTCTTTGCTTCAAAACTTTTTTGTTTGACGAGTTTATGTCTGCAAGGTCACCTTTTGACTTTCGAAGCTTGATCAAAGATCATCTTGATCTGTTCTAAGAAAACTGATCATTCCCTTTTTTTTTCATCTGTGTAAAAAAATACTACTATTATTTTAACTGCTACTATCTCAGGACATATGGATCGACAAGCCATAATAAGGAAATGACTGTGAACAATATTATTCAAGGCAGGGCTCCATCCAGCTTCAAAAATCTTATAACTGAGAAGATAACAGCGTACAATCTTCGCGGAAATTTTCATCTTTCCATACCTAAAGTGAACACTACCAGGTATGGTCTTAAGTCGTGGCGTTATGCTGCAGCAAAGCAGTGGAATATGCTACCTCAGTCGTGATATTCGTTCCATGCCAGGCTCAAAAGACTTTTTGAAAAAGATTCGGCAAACTGATTTTCATGTTTGATACACTTTGATTATATTTTATCGCCTTTAGCTCGGGTTTTTTTTTAAGTGATTTTAACTTAGTTTGATGTAAATACCTTTTTTTTTTAAGCTTTATAATGTTGTACATTACTTAATTTAAATCGTGGAGCACTTGGAAACTAGCGAACAGCTAAGTGTGTACTTGTCTTATGTCTTAAGATGTATTTTTTTGCCGGGTAGTAAAGAGTTCATCGCTCCTGGACTGGATGTGTCGCCCGTGTGGTGACTTCATATGTTTAGACTACCTCCGTTGGCGGTAACCGTTTTTTACAGACTTGTTCTAAATGCCTTTCTTGTGACCGTGACTTGCCAGTAACTTTCACGGCTTTCACCTGGCTTGCCACGCATAATCAAACACATGATGATGATGAGAACACGGATCTCGACGCACTTGAGTAACTTTAATATAAGTACAGGTAATCGCATGAATGCGAGTGCAATTAGTAATAGTAATTGGATCGATTGGAGTACAATTCAGGGAGTAATCGAGTGATTTCAAAATCGGACGAGCGCGAAGCGCGAGGCCGATTTGAAATACAAGTACGATTACTCCCTGAATTGTACGACACGAAGTCCAATTACTAATTAATCGTATCCATAAACAATTTCAGAATTAAAAATGTCTTTTGAGAACTTCTTTTGACCGAGAACGTATGTAGCGCGTTTCGTAAGTTTTGAAAACTATAGGAAACATTGCAAAGAAAGCCATTAAAGCGCGCGCAATTGACGTGCAAATCAAGTTCAAATTGGATACCTGTAATTGGACAGCCACGTGATTGCGCGCCGATTAATAATGGTAATAGGACATCGTGTCGTCCAATTCGGTCTGTAATCATACGAGTGATTAACAAAATCGGACGGCCGCGAAGCGGGAGTCCGATTTGTCAATCACGAGTATGATTACAGACCGAATTGGACGACACGATGTCCTGTTACCAATTAATCAAAACTGTGACAAAATTCGAGAAACGAACAAACCATCGATTGACCGCTGAGCAATTAAACGTCGTTATGAATGTTGAAAAACACAGCAGTTTACTCAACAAAGTGCACCGCAACTGCGCGCGCAAAATGACGCGTACTGTCCAATTACAAGCATGACGCGTACACTGTCCAATTAATGCTCAAATCGGGCTGCTGATAGCCAATCACGTTCGAGAATTTTGTTATAGTTTTGATTACGTGGCAAATAGGCGCGCGGAGAACCAATCACGATCGAGAATTTCGTTATAGATACGATTAATCCCACTACGAGCTGATATTTGAAAATTCTCTCAAAATTGTACGAGTCTTTTGGTGAGTGCAATTTGACAGAATTTTTAAATATCACGAGTAGTGTAAATCTTCAATTACTCATTTTATGACTGAGAAAATTGCGAAAGCGCGATCGTTAATTTGCACTACAGTGCAAATTAAATAAGAATTAACAAAGAGTTAAGATAGGCCTGCTCTCAACCAATCACAATGAAGTAATTTTCTCAGTCATATAATAATGGCCAATTGTAATCGCCTAAAGGTTCGTGCAATTTTGAGAGAATTTTCAAATAGCACTCGTTATGCAAATCCTTAATTGCACTCGCATTCATACGATTACTTATACGAACATGTATTTCTATATACATCTGCATTCGATAACTTTATACGCTCGTACATAGTAAGACACTTTACTCTCACAGTGCCTCTCTCCACCCAGGTGTATAAATGGGTACCGGCGAATTTAATGCTGTGGGTAACCCTGCGATGGACTAGCATCCCATCCAGGGGGGAGTAGAAATACTCCTAGTCGCTTCATGCTACAGAAACCGGGATAAGCTCCGGCCTGATGGGCCACTTGGCTCGTATGCAGACTTTTTTTTCACATAGCTACTATAAATATCACCTCCTGCTGGAAGCTAATATTGCTCGAAAATTCTACCAAATTTTATTCGTCTAAAATTCCCGAGATTTTCTAGAATTCTTTTCGGTGTCTAAAATTCTCAAAAATATTCCGGAATGTATCTAATCTAGCCCTAGGTGGCAAACTCGGCCTGTGAGTGACTAGCCTGATTCTCAGACGTCCGAGGTCGATAACGAACATGTAGCTCGATTTCCAGCCGCTGATTGCGAAACGAGCCGGCGCGCAAAAACCGGACGCGAGTGAGCGGCGGAAATCGAGGCTAGTGGCGAACTCGAACATAGCGAACTCGACAAGTAGCGAAACTGGCCTAAACAAGGGACGATGCTTAATCTAAGAAGTGGGCATGTTATAATAAGTATTTAATAATTCTTACAGAATTTAGTATGTTTGGTTCGTGATCATCAACTGTTTATCGTTTTATAGCTACCACGTTACTCTCGTGATTCTAGGGCCCGACTGCCACCATGGAGAGTGTTATGACTTCAAGTTGTTTATCTTAGTTTATCGAAACTACTCCGAACAATACCCATCGATGGTCATGTTTGGGTTGGTCTACTGGCCTTGGTCTGGATCTCCCACAAAGATCCTGTTTAAGTTTCTTGTTCTCCAAACTTTAGTTTCTATTGGTTGTTTCAAGAACTTTGTAGTTCTCTTCTGAAAGTCGCGTGAAGTTTTTGGGTTGGGGAAAGGATATTTAATCCCCCAAGGTCTCACTGTGCACGTCAGGCCCACACGTTGCTACCGATGTGGTATTTAAGAACGCGACCATTGTTTAATTAACAACTATCCACTCGCGCGTGTTGGATATGTGAAGATAGATAGTCAGGCTCGATTAGCCCCCAATAGTAACGAGGCGCGAAGAGCCGAGTTGGCTATTACCTTCTCATATCCAACAAGCGGGAGTGGAATAATTGTTTTATTAGAAACGCCCCCAAAATATAGAAAACTGAAATAAAATGAAAATTAAAAAAGCCCCCAAAAATTACGTGTACGCTTACCATATTTGTAATTCATGGTATAATGCCTCATATACCATGATGGCTAAGCCAATAAATACTCTTGAACTGTAATGTCCAATGATCCAGTTTTTAATAAGTTAGATGAGATGAAAATTGTACTAGACAGAAGCCGGCTAGTCCAAGAAATTAAAGACAAAAGACCAGAGTCTCGGTACCTCTCGTTAAAACAGCAGCTAGCTAACGTTCTGATTGGGCAATAACAATTGGAACTTAGATTTCGTGCTCTTGTGGCCTCCGCAATTGGAAAGTGCTAGCCTTCGCGGGCTCAGGCTCTTTGAGGCCTTTGCGGGGGGAGGCGGGGAGTAAGGGAAGAGGAGCCTGCCCGCATCTCTTAGAATTTTGAATCGGTAGGTCCAAATTTTTTCCCGCGAAGAGCGGAAAGAGGAAAGTGCTCGCAAGCTAAATAAATAATTAACAGTTAAATTGTTGTTCATTTTCTTTCAGATCTTCCGCTGTTGGACCTCCGATGGAAATCACTGAGCATTATTTACGCGATGCTTCAGCTGGCTAAAACTCCAGACATGTCACAACTGGATGTGTTGTTCGACAGAGCGTGTTGTGACTCTGAACAAGTAAGCAGACTTCGCGCTGTGGTTCAAAGTACATTTTACATTCCGTGATTTTTTTTCTCGGTCGTCTTCGATTGACAAAGTGAAACGTGTTTTGATGTGACTTTAAGCAATTGAAAGAAACGAAGAGTAAAACGAGGAATAAAAGGTTTCACAGATTATGGCCTATGAAAAGAATGATTACACTGCCTCTGAATCTAGAACGTGTTATCGACAAAGTTTTTCAGTAAAAATAATCTCTCAGTTATCATTTCGATACCTAAATAAAGGTTGCCTCAACGCTCAAAACATTTGTGTACTGTAGGCGGATATAACGCACTTCCTGCTTAAAGTGCGCCTCACAAATCCTCGCCAGAAGCTAAAAAAAAAAAACAACTTTGGCCGTCGTTTTCAGGTATTAGAGTTAATTTCAATTTAGCAATCCCTCCCTCAGATTCACCACGGCTAGTTAAGAATCACACTCTCTTTTACTGGAATGGAAAAAGACTTCACCTTAAACGTTTCATGTTTGAGTGTTTACCAGGCTGCATGCGCAAGGCTCATGCGCAAGGTTCATTTGCCCAGCTTCAAGTACGCATTGCGGACCTATATTTGGCACGCGCGAGTGTTTTGTAACCGAGACTTTTAGATCAACGTTTCCCGCGAACGGCGAACCGTTAGGGGTCACGTGAGCAGGTCCAGACGTTACGTTTGAAATTTTCGACTCATATTTTGAACGTCAAGAGGTACCTCAAGCTATGCCACGTACAAATGCTGAAATCGAATAAAGCAACCCTTTTCTTTCTACAAATTGGTTATAATTTTTAGGCGAATAAGCAATTTCGTAGAGTTTTGTCTTTGTTTGCAGAAAGGCACTGATCCTAAGTGGAAATCCATTGTGGCGGTAGCCTAAGTTGAATGTGTGTTTTATGATTCTTTGCGTTATTTTGACAATTTACAATGCACTATCAGGGTGATTTCTATTCACTCCAGTTTACTCCGATCCAAATCGACTAACGTCCGAACGGCAAACAGCAAAACGTCTGGCCTCAAACCGCGGTTAGACGTCTGCGGTAAACGTGGATCTAAAGGTTTCTAATGATGCGGTATTTCCCGGACTTGAGGTTTTCCCAGAAATTCAACAAATGCGATCGAATTTCTAATCCATGTCCGTCGGTAAATAATTCATTAACAAGTTTAGGCAAACCACCACCACGACGGCAATGCGAACTTAACTTTAACAAAGGATTTGAGACAAAGTCCGATAGAAAATCGAGCAATTTCAGGTTTTAGTAGACAAAAATCTGGTACCAGAATAATTTTAAGTATTTTACAGTTATTTTTACATGTTCTTAAAGCTAAATACATAAACAATTGCCTGAAATAACACCGAAAACAATATCCCATGGGAACAAGAGAAAATAGATTTCAAAGTTCAGAGAACTTGTGCAAACACAGCCAAGATTTCAACATCAGTTTCATTTCACCAGTACTTCCAAGTGTTTCATACGAAGTTCAACATTCGTTTCCGACGTTTGGTGTTGCTAGAAATGATTTTTTTTTGAGAGGATATTTAAAACAGTCGTACAGAAGTTTGCAACACGATGTAAATAATCTTGGCACTAGGTTTTTGTCCACTTGTTACTCGAACTTCTGGTGTATTCCGTCTTAATGCAAAAAAATTTCCGTGAGGTTTTATACCACTGAAATATTTTTACTACGATGAAGTGGCTCACAATGGGCTTGCGAAAGATTATTTGCATACATATTGTCCTTGTAGGGTAACCCGAAAACACTGACCCCCGGTCCGCGGACTACCCTACGGACCGTTCCACGGACTCCCACTAGGGACCCCCTCTACGGACCACCCCCAAAGTATAATAAAAATGATAAATTAAAAAAGTATTTCAGTTACGGCTTGTCTAGTAGATTACTCGTGACGGCGAAATTTCGAACGTTACATTGTGCAAATGTAAACTGACCTGGATTCAGGCTCGGGTGTAATTTATATCATTACACATTGCCATTTCCTTTGCTGTGGCCATAAAGTATACGAAAGACGCGTACAGGGAAGCCTCCGAGGAGAAAGAACACAAATTTCGAGGCTTCCCTGCCATTTTGCCCATTATCCTGTGGGTTCGTGAACTCGTTCCAGGCTTCACAATTTGCTCAGCGGAATAACAGATACAAACAAGAATAAAACGGCCTAAAAGTATATCTTCCATAGCCAGATTGAGGCACGAATGGAAGGTAAGTACTTTCCTTCTTACCATCGGCATCCCCTTACGCTGAAAACAGCTTTTAGGCATTTTTTTGGGAGGGAGGATGGGGTGTTAAAAATCCAAGTCTGTTACATTTGCACAGTGTAACACCGACACGAGTCTGAATCTATTAGACTACCCATAGGTAAAATCTTTTTTTGGTTATTTTTACACTATTTGAGGGTGGTCCGTAGAGGGGGTCCGTAGGGGTAGTCCATGGACCGGTCCGTTGTGGGGGTCCGCGGACCGCGGTCAGCGTTTTCGGGTTACCCGTCCTTGTATGCATATTCTGCAGTTAGAAGTCTCCACCGGATAGGGGTGATTCGAGGTGTGATCGTCCCGGCTCCGGCGGACTTTATGCTATCTCCCTCCCCCCCCCCCCCCCCCCTTCCTCAAGGGTTGCAGGTATGTGTGGGTTACAGGGCGGTATAAAACAACACAAGGCGCTGTCTCTTTTAGTATATAAATTTATCTGGATCCAGAGAAAATCATTTACCAGAGAGGCCAAGCCTAAAAATGAAGAAGCAAACACAGAATGTAAAGAGAATCAAGCAGCCGACAGTATACGAAACTCAACGCTCGATCGGACTGATTACGTCCAGCACAGACGGAGTAGTAATTACTTAGAACGGTTGTCTAACACGCGTTAAACGGTGAATTCTCACCAGTCACGCGAGCATATGCAAAGTATTATGTTCTTGTATGGCTAAGTAAATCCCCGCCGGTCGTTGTCCATATTATAGTAAAATTCCGTCACCTAGATCCAATCATACAGGGGATCTTCAACATCGACAACTAAAGAAACAGTTTATTTAAAAAGCGTCAGACATTTACGCACAGTGTTTGTTGACAAGGAAGCAACGTTCTTAGCTTGTCGGCGCTTGTCGACACAATCAATTCTAGAAAATGTTTCTGAGAAGTTTGCTTTGCAAGAGTAGTAAAGAAGACTTTTGAAATTTTCCAGAAAGCTCGCCAAAATTACAGAAAACTAGACCGGAATAGCTTCATAAATGCATCATGCTCGCTTCCCTTGCTGTTGAGTATTTTCCATCAGACACAGTCTATCAAATGACAAATGCGTGACCTGTAACACTCTGGGTGTTGTCGGTGGAAGGTATCCTAAACGGAGTTTACCGGCGGCGTTTATCTGTTGATGAGAAGATCTTCTTATATTCCTTTAATCAGGAAATGTTCATTGTTTTTGCGTGTAAGGTCTATTTAAAACAGCAGGATGTCTAAGAAGAACAAATGAGGGTCGATTTGCAGTGTTTTAACAGCAATTGGGCGATAGAAAGAGCATTTTTTTTTGTCTGATGCAGACAAATAATTACCCCACCCTCTCTTCCCTCGTTTCAAACAACACGTGCGTGGACTTGCAGTGTTTTGTCATATTCTTTGAAGTCTCATATTTACGCTTATCTGCTCTGTCGAAGCTTTCAGAAAAAC
The DNA here is from genome assembly GCF_042242905.1 of Orbicella faveolata. Classification (NCBI taxonomy): domain Eukaryota; kingdom Metazoa; phylum Cnidaria; class Anthozoa; order Scleractinia; family Merulinidae; genus Orbicella; species Orbicella faveolata. The sequence goes on along the minus strand of NW_028301547.1, from coordinate 23,400,470 downwards.
CTTACGCGTAGGAAAATGCATATATAGAATTTTTCATGAATCGTAGCAAAATGATTCTTAAAAAGTATCTCTTTTCGTAAAATACATTTTCTAGATGTTTGTTTCGGTTCTCCTCCGAGAAGTTCGCGTGTTTTTCATGCACGCGCCTGTCCCAAGCCACTCGATCGGAAAGGTCATGTATTTTATTTATCAACTGAGCAATTACCATGTGAGTGGAATGTTTCTGAATTTGACAAATTTCAGGGCGGAAAATTTTCAGTATAACCGTATATGGCATGTGACACACTGGAAAGGCTGACTGGATAGGAGATTTAAATTCTGGTTTGTTCTTTCCAAGCCTCGCATCGCCTTCTAAAGAAAATTCCCGAGTACTTGCTATAACTGGAGTCGGTTTTCTAAAAGGCGATAAGTTGATAACGCGTGCTGTAGACTTTCACCATAGCAACAGCAAAAGAGGACCGGCGTTGTTGTTACGTCATTTGTGTCACTCGCCTTTCAGGTTTTTTCCAGTTGAATGTTTTGAATGGACAATGGTTAAAACTAGCTGAAATTATGACCAAATAAGGCGAAAGAAATTATCCTGTGGTTGTAGCTGAGGTTCATAAGCTATAGCATCTTGACACGCCTATCACTTCTGTGTGGTTGTCCATAGAGAGAGACACTAGATTGTTACACACCTGTGTAGCTGGTACTTTTGATTTTCTGCCAAGCAAACAAAAATGGCCGATGAAGACGTTGCTGCCTTGGTTGTGGATAATGGCTCCGGTATGTGCAAGGCCGGTTTTGCCGGAGACGATGCTCCCCGTGCAGTGTTTCCCTCCATCGTTGGTCGTCCAAGACATCAGGGCGTGATGGTTGGTATGGGTCAGAAAGACTCGTACGTCGGCGATGAAGCTCAGAGCAAGCGAGGTATTCTGACTCTGAAATATCCCATCGAACACGGTATCGTCACCAACTGGGATGACATGGAGAAGGTACCTAATCCAAATTTATTGCTGAAATTATCGAATATTTATTTCATAGATTTTATTTTATGGTGATTTTGCCTAATTTCAGATCTGGCATCATACCTTCTACAACGAGCTGCGTGTAGCTCCCGAGGAACACCCAGTTCTGCTGACAGAAGCTCCGCTCAACCCAAAAGCTAACAGAGAAAAGATGACCCAGGTGTGTTCTTTGCGTCTGTTTTGTATCCCTTTACTTTTTGTCGCCTGTAATGAACAGACGACACGCTCAAGTACCCGAAACTTAGAAATAATCCATTTTATCTTTCGAACAGACCTAAATCGTGAAATTAGTGCACTTATCCTCTAGAAAATAAAACGACACTAATGTTAATTATAGTTGGTGTACAAAGTTAAATCAAATTCGTTGTTTATTTGCGGACGCCAGCATATTTGCTTGAAAGATTAATTGACCCCTTTCTGTCATGCCAAAAAGAAATTGTACTCTCTCGGTGAAAGAAATCGCCCTTTGAACAAAAAACCACGGACTCGGTAATAGTTTATTGTAAACCTGAACTAATCGCTCAGTAATGGTCAATTTAACAAAAAACAAAAGGGCAATTGCGTTTTCGAATAACAGAATAAACAATTTAGATTATCGCAGTGTTAAATGATTTTGTTGTCGCAAAATAGAGTGTTCGTGACACGCCGAATACGACTGAAAACTGAATTTCGTTGTTGCCTTATTTGGTTGGACTTACTCATGATTGGTCAGATTCAGAAACGACTGGATAACTGAAGAGATAGATAGATCAGTGTTGTTTTTCGTGTTTTTAAAATGTTTTTCACGAATTGCGGACGCAAGTAAACAGAGAGAATTGACTTTCACCGTACTAAGCCGAAGTTTCTTGTCAACGACTTAATATTTATTTCAATATTTGTTGCTGGTGATCCCTTAACACACACGCGCGCGCGCGCGCGAATAGACAGAACCTAATCTTAACATACTGTTAAATAAATAAGTAAAGAATAATGGAATACATAGCCAAAACTTCAATTCAATAGCTGTTTAATTTTTACTGTCATTTGCGAGATTTTCTAATTTCTGGGGTTGGGAAAAAATCCCCTTATTGCCATTCCTCCACGTTGCTAGTTAAGGGGACCTTTGTGTTATTCTCTAATTTGATTACGTTTTGTTGTTTACAACAACAGCAACAGCAAAACCCAGTGGCGGATCTAGGGAAGGGGCCCGAGGGCCCTTCCCCCCTTATTTTGGGTAAAAAAAAAACACAATCACAGAAGGAAGAAAAGCTGGCAGGGCAAGCAAAACAAAACCGCCCTCCCCCCTCCCCTTCCTTAACGCTAGGTCTAGATCCGCCACTGAAACCTTTATTAAAGTGTATGGGGTACATGTATTTACAATTGTTGCTAATTGGGGACACGACATAAAGAAATTATAAATGTGAAAATAAATAAGTAAACATGTACAAATTGTACAAATATTTTAAAATGTATCTTACAGATTATGTTCGAGACTTTCAATGCTCCAGCTATGTATGTAGCTATCCAGGCTGTGTTGTCTCTCTACGCCTCTGGTCGTACAACAGGAATTGTTATGGATAGCGGCGACGGTGTAACCCACACAGTTCCCATCTACGAAGGTTACGCTCTTCCCCATGCCATCCTTCGTCTCGATTTGGCCGGCAGGGACTTGACAGACTACCTCATGAAGATTCTGACCGAGCGTGGCTACTCCTTCACCACCACAGCCGAGCGTGAGATCGTGCGTGACATCAAAGAAAAACTTTGCTATGTTGCTCTCGACTTCGAACAAGAGATGGGTACAGCTGCCTCAAGCTCCAGCTTGGAGAAGAGTTACGAGCTTCCCGACGGTCAGGTCATCACCATTGGCAACGAGCGCTTCAGATGTCCCGAGGCCATGTTCCAGCCCTCTTTCCTTGGAATGGAATCTGCAGGTATCCACGAGACCACATATAATTCCATCATGAAGTGCGACGTGGACATCCGTAAGGACTTATACGCCAACACAGTGTTGTCTGGTGGTTCCACCATGTACCCAGGAATCGCTGACAGAATGCAGAAAGAAATCACTGCTCTTGCTCCACCCACAATGAAGATCAAGATCATTGCTCCTCCTGAGCGTAAATACTCTGTATGGATCGGAGGATCGATCTTGGCCTCGCTGTCGACCTTCCAACAGATGTGGATTTCCAAGCAAGAATACGATGAATCCGGCCCCGCAATCGTTCACCGAAAATGCTTTTAAGAACATTTTTTCCAGGTCTTTTTCCAAACGACTGGAACTATATTTGGTCAAAGTTCGGGCCAGAACTTTGACAGGACACTTGAACAGTTGTAAACTTTTCCGCTCAGTGGCGTTTTATTTTCAGTTGTGATAGATGTTTTTGAGTTTAAACAACATATAAATAACATGTTTCAAATGTGTTTCTTTTAATGCCTTTCCTCTCTCCGAATCTTGTAAGATGCGACATAATTGTTAGATTGATTTTTGGAAAAATTATATAATTTATGTTTCCATCAACGTTCTTGTGTCCTTATTGTGAAGGGAAGAGAGACGCGCGAGGGTCGGTTCTTTGATAGCCTGCGAGCAGGCTCACGTTGGAGCACAAGCGCGCGAGGCGTAGCCGCGAACACGAAATCGAACGGCGAAGGCAGACTCCTTCCCGCCAGATCGCTTTGCTCTTCACTACTCGCGCGCGTGACTCAAAGGTGAGCCTGCTCGCTGCTCGCAGGCTAGTTCTTTGCGTACTGATTGCGCGAGTGCATTACGAATAAACGCGCGTGTTTTGTTTTTTATGTAGAGATCGTGTTATGCGACAAGTGAATGTTAGTCCCATATGAACGTGTTTTACAAGATAAGGGATACCAAAAACAAAAAAATCTTTCGGGTTAGATGGTTGGGAAATGGAATATTGCATAACAGATATGGCTCAAGTTTCGTGCGATTTTTTGTTGCAAATACTTTTTCCCCGAGATATTTTGTGTGACACGTCTTATTTTTCCGACGGATTAAAAGAACATGAAACTTTATCATCCTGTAAAAAGTTCGTCTTTCAAAGTTAAGCGTGTGACGTGAAACCATTTACCAAAGGGTAGAGGTGAAGTGTGAGTTGCACGTGCGTCAGGCATGCGCGAACGACTCTCGCGTTTCGCCTCCGTGTGCTTTCATTAGACGTCATCCTGGCGTGAATATTTTCTGCTTTCCGTCTTGTCTCCATTTTCCTGTTTCTTTCCCTGTTCAGGGCCGCGCCGTTTGGAATTCCTCGGCAACAACCTCTATCCTTAGCGTTTGTATTAATTGCTATTTGTCTCCAAGATTGCGGACTGTGAATTGACGAAGGGGTGTGACATTTAGCTGAGGAAGATTGCGTGACGAGCCCAAAGAATGTCTTCGTGGGAGGCTAGGTTAACATGTGGGGTCGAAGAAGCGAAACTGAGGTTGCACCACTGAAGCCATCAAACCCGTCCATATTTCTACCATACTTAATCAAGGGGAAATATATTCTCTGGCTGATAAGACACCTTATTTAAAGGGAACAACCTTTATAGATCTTAAGAAAAACAAAGAAGGGTCTCTTTTTAATTTCATTATGAACGAATAATACTCGCACATCTTTCTACCCCGCTCGTACTTTTTCCTGTCATCCAAAATAAGCGTAAGTTAAGGTGTGTAAAAGAAAATGTGTTTCGCCCCAATACAGGATCTATTTGTATAGGTTCTGTTTCGTCCCAAGATATAAAACTTTCCATATTATATTTCATACGTGACCCAAAAAATGATCACCTTTTTTCAGACCTGAAATAGCTTTGAGAGAGATAAAAAGCAATATATATTTTTTCTAAAGACCATTCCCATTTAGCTCCCTTTCAGACCATTTTTCTTGTAGAAACCAAACTTCATCTCTCTCTAATACTTACAGTCGGGAACGAGTCTAGCTGTCCACCTGAGAGAGATGTCCACTTTGAAGACAGTTGCTAGTTGAGTCACAGAAAAACAAGTGAATTAGTCGGGACAAGCGAGACAGCATGTCTGCTATGAGGATGTGTCCGCCTTATTGTGGTGTCCACTTGAGAGAGTTACCTTTGTAGCGTCTATTTTAGAGCTACGGAACGTTACCATTTAGCGCCACTATAGGGGTAAAAACTTCCAGGCAAGCGATCAGGGCGGCGGGGGAAGGGTACCCAACGAAGTATCAAGGCCGATACACACGAGGGGTTTTGCTCCAGGGGCACGCTCCGGGAGCAAAGCTTCCCCGTGTGTACCAACGATTTCGTGGGCGCAGTTCATTCCCGGGAGCAGAATTTCCACACTACAAAATGTTCCTACAGCATTAAACCGGTTAAATATTTGGGAGCAAGATCCCGGGGGAAATTAAACAAACTTGAAAACGCTCCTTCGTGTGTACAATAATATGGAGCAAGCTCCCACACTATGCTTCCCAGTGTGGACTAGTCGTGCAAATTGACCTTGGAGCATGCTCCTGAAGCAAAACCCCTCGTGTGTATCGGCCTTATACACTTCCACTTGTGGGATGTGGCAGAAAAACAGAAAAATGCAAAGTGTTAGGGTAAGTTTACAGTCTCGGACAACGGTAGAGGACTTAAACCCAGTACCGTAAATCCTCGAATTAGCCCCCCCCCCCCCTCCCGCGCGAATAAGCGCCCCCTTCGAATAAGCGCCCCTCCTATCGGCCGAAATTTAAAATAAGCGCCCTCTCAAATAAGCGCCCCCTCCCCTTCCCCCATTTTGTGGGCGAGTAATGAGACAACAAAGGGTATATAGTTTTCGTCATGTAGTATTAGATTTGTACATTGTTTCAGTTTGTGAACACGTTTAGTGGACACGTTGAACACGTTAAATACTAACGGTGCCGCGATTTAAACTTTGGGATCAGGTTTTTATGTCAATAAACAGCTTATGTTTGTGTTTACGCGCAGATGATACATTTAAAAAAATGATCATGTCAGGCTACGATTTGGGAAAAATTAAATAAGCGTCCTCCTCGAATAAGCGCTCCCCGGGCGCTAATTCGAATATTTACGGTAGCTATCAAACACTTAAACGTGGGAGTTCCGCCCCGAACTCTTACTTTTTCTGTCCCAGACTCAAAATAAAAGGGTAACGATTGATATACTGTCTATAGAAGATGGCATCCCTTTCACAGACCTGGAAAATTTACCAGTAGCCCCTTAAAATTCTTGGTTGAATCAGCCATTTAGGTATCTCTGTTCTAGATATTTTAAAAGCCACTATCAAAGTATAATCACCTGACAATTTTCTTTCTGAACTTCAGTTTGGAAAATCGAGCCTAGGGAAATCCATACCCTTTGAAATACCTCCAACCGAAAGAACGCATCCCTTTCAGGCATATCCTCCCTCTGTAGTCTGTTTAGAGTACCCCCTTCCCTGAGGCATGCGTGAATCTCTGTGAGCATACGTTCCATGACAAACAAAAGATTGCGGGACAAGCCACACTAACGGGTTTTGGGTTCGTCACGAAATCTTCCTTCCCCCTCCAAAGTGAGTGGAGGGGAGATTGCGTGACGAGCCCACAGTGCGTTTGCGTAGGAGACTAGCGGAACACGGACCAAAGTTGTTTTGCTCAGAAATTGAAGTCGCACGATCGAAATGTCGGCTAACAAAACAGCCGTGGTGTTGGACAATGGATCAGATACCATTAAGGCGGGATTTGCCAAGGAAGAAACTCCCCATACAGTTTTAACTTCTGTTGTTGGCTATCCAGAATCCGCTAAATTTCAAGAAGTAGCCGATCGAGATGACCCGTTCATCGGAAAGGATGCTCTGTTCTCGAGTTGTAATCTGGATCTTTCATTTCCCATCAAGAACTCGATCATAACCAACTGGGATGATATGGAGATGGTTAGTTGAACTAAGATTTGATCAGGCAGAGCTGTGGCAGTGCTTGTAACTGATTGTGAATATTTCATCGTAGCTTTGGCGTTACACGTTTGGTAAACTAGGTGTTCATCCCGAGGAACACCCAGTTCTGCTGACTGAAGCTCCATTTAACCCGAAAGTCAACAGAGAAAAGACGACCCAGGTAAAATTCATGATTCGTGCAGGTTTATTTGTGATTTGGTCCATTCAGTAAATGCAACATGGCGTTGGCTACAATAAAAACCCGTGCGAGAAGAAGCTACATTTTCTGAAGTCTGGCAAAATAGGCTCTAGACTAGTTGTTAATGTCGGGTGCGGGTTATTCCAGTATTTTTATTCATTTTCTTCAACTCGTTTATTTATCGAGTGGTACTGATAACGTCGCCAGGTTTTTATAGAGTCATTGTATAATTTCCTTTGAAAGGCTTTTCGTATACAGACGAAAAAAAGTAATTTGCTGTTCAGCATCACGTGACGAAAAGTAAGATTGCGTGACTGCCAGAGACGTGCGTGGAAGCATAACCCGTTAAAACAACTAATTATTTATAGCAAGAGCGTTCATAATCTCTTGTCATTAGCTATCATTCTCGGAAATACTGTGTTCGTATGGGAATCGTACAAACTTGAGTTATTAAGAGCACAACCTTTAAGTTGTCTGTTCAGTGACCTGGCCTTTGAATGGCGGATGAGGCTGCAGGTGGCCTTGTTTTGACCATAAAGGACCATAAAGACCTCACTGCTTCGGAATGCCGGGAATAAGGACGGCTGTTTTAGGTTTTCAGTCAGATGGCCTCGGGCACGATGTTTCGGTTTAAATTGGCAATTTCAGTACGGTGTCTTAAATTTGTGTTGTAACATGTATTTTCGTAGATCAAAGAAAAGCGACGACCATATTTACTTCGTTTAAAAATTACGATATTTTGTGGGATATCGTTTTTCAGCTTGGTTGCGTGACATCTTGTTCTAATGATAGCTAACATTGAGCTTACATTGCAAGGTCGTCCTCACATAGATTTCTATTTATTTTTCTTTGGGTAGATCATGTTCGAGACCTTCCATTCGCCAGCAATGTATTTAGCCCTAGCCCCCGTGTTGTCTCTGTACAGCTCGGGCCGTACAGATGGCATCGTCCTGGAGAGTGGTTATGGTATTAGTCACGCAGTTCCTGTCCACAACGGTTTTGCCATTCGCCCAAATGTTCTTAGTCTTTACTTGGCCGGCAGCAGCCTGACAGACTACCTCATGAAGATTCTGACCGAGCGTGGCTACTCCTTCACCACCACAGCCGAGCGTGAGATCGTGCGTGACATCAAAGAAAAACTTTGCTATGTTGCTCTCGACTTCGAGCAAGAAATGCAGACTGCTGCCTCCGGCTCCAGCTTGGAGAAGAGTTACGAGCTACCCGACGGACAGGTCATCACCATTAGCAACGAGCGTTTCAGATGTCCTGAAGCGCTGTTCCAGCCTTCCATGACTGAAACCGGTTCCTCCGGTTCAACCGGTATCCATAAGCTCACTTACGATTCCATCATGAAGTGCGACGTGGAAATCCGAAAAGACCTGTTCGCCAACATTGTCTTAGCTGGTGGTTCCACCATGTTTCCAGGAATCGCTGAGAGAATGCAGAAAGCTCTAGCTCACCCCACAATGAAGATCAAGATCATTGCTCCTCCTGAGCGTAAATACTCCGTCTGGATTGGTGGATCGATCTTGGCCTCGATGTCCGATTTTCAGTCCATGTGGATTACTAAACAAGAATATGACGAATCTGGTCCTGCACTTGTCGAGCACAAATGTGCTTAGTTAGAATTATATTTTTCCATACTCTGTTCACGAACAAAAATATTATTTAGTTTAAAAATATCATAATTTGTGTTGAGTGCAGGGATTGCAACCAATCCCGGCAGAGTGAACTCACTAAGACGTGGCGGCCAAGCTGATTAGAACTTGCTGATTAGAACCGTTACCATCCTCACAAAAATTACGAAAATTTCGGTCAGAATGCAAATGTAAAGTCAATTTTCACTCGACAGACCGGAAAATTTTCGAAATAAACGGAACGTCTAGAAATGCAGTCCAAATATCTGAATGGAACCACTTGCAATTCTTCACCGCCATCTCAGAATTATGAGGCGCTCTCTGTAAATTGGGAGTTGTGGAGTAAAGTAGCCAGCAAGGCTACAACCAGGAGATTATCAAGGGAAGAGACTGAATCCCCCATTGAGGCCTTATACTAAACGTAATCCCTCCCAAGTTATTTTTAGACATGGTACCCAGTTCTTCCGCGAATGTTACTCGCACGACGCGTGGACAGCCCAAGCAACTCTCTCGAAACTACCAGAGACGACACGGCGGGAAATATGGCGAAAAGTCATTTATATGTTTTGATTTTTAAAAGACGTTTCATAACAGAGATGTTTTCTACTCTCTTGGCCTTTTTTTTGTTCTGGTGGACTTTCGTTTGCTTCGTGCTCTCTTGGCAGAGCTTATTACTGTTCAAACTATGTTAAGTGACTTTTTCTGAGGGGTTTCTTGTCGGATTAAATTTTGCGTCGAAAATCGAAACAGTCGTGACATAATGCCGGATATCAAGCACAAAACAATTTCTCTGAACTTACTGGATGTCTGACATTAAACACAAAACGTCTCTTACAATTGGGGCCTCAGACTTGTATTCGAAATAGCTTGTTATCGGAAGAGCCGAGTTGGGTCTGAGACGTTTTTCGTCGAGAAATTTTCAGGAGCAGGTATCATCGTGATTTTACGATAGCCTTTCCTCCAAGTAATTTCGGACATGTATACACGTGTAATGCAACTGTCAGTTACCCCACGACAGTCACCTCATTTTCGGTGGAATATCAAGACAACAGGCACGGGAGGGACTTTCATATGAAAGGGACGACGTTGCTCGTCGTACCTTTCAGGGGCGGGGGGGGGGGGGGGTTAAAAAGCGGTTTTGGTGCCTCTTAAGAGTGTTCGGGCTCAAAAGATCCACAGTGAGAGCTTTTGCGGTAGCTTGTAGGGTATAATGAACAACTCCTGTTAAACAGGATAGAGATTTATGACAATTCTTTCATAAACTTCACGAGTAGAAGGCATCTGAAGCAATCGATCGTCTTTATCGCTTTTGAAAGTTATGAAAGCCACCCCACAGAACAGGATCTTGGTACCTCCTAGTAGCCTGCAAACGCAGACGTATTTCCGGCTCTCGCTTGTGTCCGCCGAAAAATAACGTCTGCGAACCCGAGCCAGGAAACGATTTCTGTGACGTAATGACTTTTGTTTCTCTTTGGCCAATCAGATTCCATGATACAATGAAACTCGAGTGCTCCTCGCAGCGAATACCTCGCGCAGTAGTTCTGGGGTTACTTGAGCTAAACTGTGATTGGCTTAAAATTCCTACGTCACAGAAATCGTTCCCTGACTCGGGTTCGCAAACGTTATTTTTCTGCGGAGACAAGCGACAGCCGGAAATACGTCTGCGTTCGCAGGCTAACCTCTTAGGGGTTGTTTCAGTTCAAAATTTTCGACGAACATCCCCGTCCTTTTTACATGGACTCCCCCCCGCCCCCCCCCCCGCCCCCCCCCCGCCCCCCCCCCGGGACAACAGGACAGGTAACAGGCTTAAAAACTGGGTAACAACTGGCTAAGGAGCTTAATGGTACCTAATAAAGCAACGTGAACGTGGTAGAAAAAATACCTTCCTCTGGGCTTCCTTGTCTCGTAGATTTGATATTTGTAATCATATTGTAATTTACTTTCTCAAATATGGCGGACAATGCACAGACTTTGAAAAGAAAAACATAGGGTTTAGGCGGTTCTCTATACTATAGAATGGTTTTCAACTGAGTGTCGGCAAGCAAAACCAAGGTAATCGTTTGAACAGATACACACATTACAGTGAACCAATCAAAACTTGAAGCAAATACACATATCCGAAAAAGCGCAGGGAAACGTGTGTGAGCTAGACACGGTTTGTTTCGGTTTCACTTCTGATTGGATAAGGAAGTGGCGGGAGTTTTGTGAACCAATCAAATAGCATAATAAAACCAAAGCAAATGCGAATCACTTTCGACGCTCAAGAGAAGACCGCTCCTTTGTCCCCATGCAGTCACATCACAATTCAGATAGCTCATATAATTACGTAACTAAAATTAACCAACAATTCTTGTCGTTTGAACAATAAAGTACAGACAGGTGGCAACATTTTTGGCAGCTCATTTGTTTATCATAGCTGGTACAGCAGTTAACCCTCTCCTGCCATTGTGTAAGGTGTCTATTTTTATCCAATTCTTCGCCGTTTCCAAGGATGCCTTGGTGACGTATTGACACTTGTATCTCAATATGCAAATCTTCACTCGTCAATAGTTATATTTATGGAAATCGTGCTCACTCGACGAATCCGTCGCAACTACTCAAGGATCTAAATGCCTCTAAAGCTGCTTTAATATGTAATCTCCGTCTACTATCTTGCTTTATTCCCTTATTTTGACGGTTCCCTGCAAGTTCATAATAGAACTGCGAGTATTTTTAAATATAAATTGTGAATAAAAATTATTGATGTTCATGTGGTATAAAATGCCCTTGATCCTCAATATCGTCCACACACTACAGTTACCACCACGCACCAAACTGCGTTTCTTTATTGAGTTTTTTCTTTATATCAGCAAAGATATTAAGTTTGGGCCATTTTCGAGGCCATTTCACTTTGCTGGAACTCGTCGACAGCCCGAAGTATTTCGTCCATTTCCTTCTCCAAATTATCTGCCAGATCTCTTAGTTTCTTCACTGCCTCCGGCTCGCTTTCTTTCTTTCCTTTTCGAACCGAATCGATTTCCGTCAATGACTTCACCATTGTATAAATGTCAAGAGGGAGAAGCACTACACTAACTGCGAATATTCCAATCCGTGCAGTGTTACCCGCTATGCCAATGGATCTGAGTAATCCGTCAGCTCCCTCGCTTGCTACTGTCGAAGCAACACTAACGCCGGTTAAATGCATCCCGTTGCTCACATCAACGAGGTTTTTAACTAGCAAAGCCACGCTTAAATTACACGCGAGCTGATTTTTCATACTGCCCAATGATTTCTTGGACACTTGGCGATAAAGATCGTCCAGGAGTTCTTGAACAGGTTCCTGAGCTTTGCGATCGGCGTCGATAATTTCCTGTGCAGCTGCAAGCTTTGTTTTGAAAATTTTCGTCTGTACGATGCTAGAACCAGCAACAGTCGCGCCTCCTCCGGCGCAGATGGCTCCTCCAACGGCTGAGAGAATGAGTGAAGTCCCTAAAGTGACAGGAGCGAGACCAAAACCAGTCGCAAGCATAACGAATCCGCCGATAGAAGCCGACGAACCCGACACCTTGGCGATATGGACATTCTTGTAATGCTCCATGAGCTCGTCTGCCAAGCTTCGCAGCGTTTCAACGGTTTCTCGGCGTTTAACCGACCACTGTTGTATACTAGATGTCAGCTCTGTCGAGCAAATGACAAGATCGTCTGGGTTCTCTTCCTTCAGTGCCATACTGGAACGTTGCAACCGCTATGTTGCTTTGTTTTGATAGCGTCTAATTTTGCATCTAGTACTTCCTCTTAGAGATGACCATGCAGTCCCAACCTCGATTCGATGTGAACAAATTTGTAATCGTGGCTTCCTACGCACACGCTCTTTGGGCTCGTCACGCAATCTTCCTTCGTTGGGGAGGAAGATTGCGTGACGAGCCCAAAGAATGTCTGCTTAGGGGGCTGCTCCATAGGTGACCACAAGCTGTGAGTCAGCTTGGTACACGAGCCATAATTGGGGACGATTATGGCTCCTGCTTGGTAAAAATATTGAATGAGAATTGTGATGTTGCGTAATATCAAAAGAAGATCAAGGTAGTTATATGCTTAACTTGATCTTTTTCGGTAATTGTTGGTTTTCAGTGTCACGCAATTCAAAATAGATCAAAATAAAAATCAAAACCGGTCAATAGATAAAGTCCAGAATCTGGGAAATGAAAGAAGGTAAATATGCAAAGACTCTCGCCAAAACTCTGCTCACAGCAATTTATCTTATGCGAGATATGCGGAGAAATTTTTTACTCAAATTTATAGAGATTTGTATGGAGACGCCATGCTGGTGCCCATCCGTATGGGCACCAACATGGCGGTCGGAAACCAGCAGAAACATCTGTCACTGAGTTTTGCTACAAAAGCGTGAATTTATCCCTCGAGGAAATCTAAAACATTAAAATAATACTTTTTCGGAGCGAAAATTTGTATGAATGTTAGTTTTCAGCTGCTCTTATACATCATCATTAAGTAAAATCCCAGGAAGATCAATAGTTTTGTAGTTCGAATTTTAGTGACGTCATGTGAAAACCAACAATAGCGATTAAAGAGTAAATACCAGTCTCTATCGGAGTATTTGCCTGGGCTTAGTTGTTCAAAGGATAGATATTGTGGATAACGTCATCCTCGCTAGCCAATATCCGTAAGTGTTAAGAATAGAAACCACGCTATCTACTGGATAGTGATTTATCCGGTAGATAGCGTTATCGATCCCCGGAGCCAGATGCTTTAGGAGTGGATTAGGACAAGCCGTTCTGGTAATTCGGAAGTCCCGGGTTAATCCCCCACCCTTTCACCAGATGGCTTGTTCTCATTAGTCCGTAGTTCAGTTCTCTACCCTGCGTAACAGGTGTAAAAGGTGACCGGGTGTACCGTAGGAGTGTATCGAAGGGGAAGCACACGCAAAAGGAACGGGAAAGGGAGGCTTTCTTTCCCCTAATATCCAATCACAATCTGCCCCTTCCCTCTCCGTCGCGCTTTGCAAGTACCTAGTTGCTAGCCTTTTCTACATCGCTCCTGCCAGTTGGCATTTTTAGTCATTTTACCTGATTATGTTCATTTCTAATGTTTGTTTCATCCTCTGGAAACTCGAAGTGCATGAACGCATGCATTTAATTTTATACTTTACTTGGAAATTATTTCCCGGTTAGAGTCTAGGTTAAATCAACTTTTAACTGTTGTACGAATAGATACGAAACTGTAAACAAGAGACAACGAAATGAATCGAGATATCAATTGTCAAGACCGAGCCGCGATGTCCCATGATGAACGGGACAAAAGATATCAGTTCCATTATTAGCGACTAAAGAACACTTAGAAGACGGTCGTTATGATGGGTAGATAACTTCCGTGCCCACTGAAGTCTTGAGTTGGTCGAGCCTGCAAAAGTCCGGCGTTCAACATATACGACATATACCTATCTGTGGTGAATGAATATGCTACTCAATAAGAAAACAGAGCACCTTTATTTGTCTCTATGACCGATGAGTTTCCAAGAATCAGACAATGGCATTCAAATTCATAACGTCATCCCACCATCTGCTTGTCAATAGCAACCTTGATCAAGCAAATAGACTGATTCGGCGAAAGGTTTCTAGGTGGCCGCTTCGAGGTTTCGTTGTTTGGGAAAACAGACTGTCTAAGCACGATGGAGCAAAGCAAGCTTTCAAAACAAGCCGAGCAGCTTAAGGCTATGATCCAAGACTGGATTCCAAAACGGAAAGCAAGCGTACATACTCTGCGAGTCTTAGCAGATAAACTAATGGAGCATCACAATAATGTGTGTATCGCAAAGGTGGCAGGAAGTTCTGCCGCGGTTGCCGGATTTGCTCTTGCAGCAGTTGGCTTTGGCCTTTCTTTTGCAACGTTTGGGGCCTCTCTTATACTCAGTGCGGTTGGTTTGGGTGTGGGGGCTGCTGGAGGAGTAACAAATGCTGGATCTATGATCGCAGAAGCTTCCATTCAGAAAGATACTTTCACCACCGCTCAGAAAATCATCAACGACGACCGAGAAGCTACGAAAGCGATTGAAAAGCTCTTAGCAGAATTCGGAACAGAAGCGCAGAAAAGCAGAGTAGGAAATGGATTAAAGGCGGGTATTTCCAGTACTTTTATTCTGAAGAACTTCGTGGAAACTGGCTTGAGATTTGGAAGCAGGATCGCCGGCACGGCTGCCGGCGAAGGGGGTGAAGCTCTATTTCGAGGTCTCAGTGTAGCAGGCAGAGTCGCTCACATTGGCGGCTTCGCATTCAGCGCTATTCTCCTACCAGTCGACTTGTACACTTTGGTAACTAACTCGATCGAAGTCGATGGAGCTCGGAAAGGCAAGAAGGATAAAGAACCAAAAGCAGTGAAGAAGCTGAGAGAGCTGGCGGATGAATTGGAAAAGAACATGCCCAATGAGAAGGATTTTGCTCGAGAACTAGATTCCTTCATTTCAAAGGCATTTTCCACTCAGTAAATCGAAATACATAGATGTAATGCCGTTAAAATCATAAACTTAGAGGAAATCATTATTCCATTCTCGAGACAAATATTGCTTCACGAACATAACAATCAGAATTTGCGTTCTTTAGATCTTGTAATCGAGCGATATAATGTAGGAACAGACTTCTGGGTTTTAACGATGGGATCATCTCGAGGCTTAGAGCTGTATGATTAATTACAGAACAGTATGGATGAATAAATCCATATAGTCTTCATACACTGAAAGAATATTGTATAGTATACAATATTCTTGTCGTATTACAGAAGCACTGTAGACCAGACTAATCTCATAAACCGTGATCGCATAACATCATGTCGGTAGTGTTTTGTGAACTAAATCGCCATGGTTTCTAGTGCTTTTCGGGAAACTCGGTCATCTAAACGTATTACAGAGGGTGGTGACTTCAATCGTGGTTAATCAGAAGTCTTTCTGAGACTCACACAAAATACAACCAAGTCAAAAACTCTCAGCGACAAACTATGTATTATTAGGCGTAAATACCTAGCTGTTATTGAAATACAATGGCAGCACAAAATACAATTTTTTTTTTCGATTTTTAACCCATTGAAGCACGTTTATCGAGGCAGGGTATACTTTCATACATTGCTTTCAAGGTTAAGACCCTATCTAGTTCCTCAAAATGCACACCTATATTCGGAAGCAGTGTGTGTTTTTTTTTTTCCTGAAAAAGTAATATTGAGGGTGACTATAGATTTACTAGAAACCTTGACTTGAGTCGGACACTTTATAGCATAGGCTACCAGGCTTTCTTAAACCGTACAGGATCAGTTTCGTCTCGATGAGGCGACGAAGACGTTGAGAAAACACTTTGCATGCTACGGAAAACAGTTGGAATTTCCCAAGATTTTGCTTACGCTGGAAGACAAAATATCTTGCTATTACGCTCGATAGACATAACTATCACAGTGCCGCATAATCATTATGCGAAGTATGGGAAAGTATGGGAAGGCGTCTCACCTCTAGCTTGACAACGCAAAAATACAGACGGCTATAGAGGACTCTAAAATAAAAGTGATTTATACCCTGTGTCATGATTTCCGAGAAATAGAGGCGGCTCCAGACAAGTTGTAACCTGATCGAGTAAATCTACTTAGCTAGAAATCAAGAAAGCATGAAAGTTCATCATCCCTTCTTGCTAAGGATTGTATTTCTTCCCTAAATTGTATAATAAACGTCATTACTCTACTCGAACTACACAATTCGTTCTAGTCGTCATGAAGGGTAGATGAATTCCATACCCAAGTCTTGAGATCAGTAGTGGTAGAGCCGGCTCAAGTCCGGCGCTCAACGTATACCTTTCTGTCGGCAAGTGGTAAGTGAAAATGCCACTCAATAGGAGTCCAATAGGAACACGGAGCACCCTTAATTTGCTCTCATAACAAATGCGTGTCCGAGAATCAGACAATAGCATTTATATCCATTACGTCATCCCACTATCTGTGTGTCAATAGAAAATTGATCAAGCAAACAGACTGATTTGGTGAAAGGTTTCTAAGGTGGTTCCTGAAGTCCTGGTTGTTTTGGCAAAACAGATTGTCTCAGCATGGTGGAACAAATCAAGCTTTTAGAACAAGCCGAGCAACTTAAGGTTATGATCCGTGACTTGATTCCAAAGTGAAAAGCAAGCGTACATACTTTGCGAACCTTAGCAGATAGACTAATGGAGCATCACAATAATGTACACATCGCAAAGGTGGCAGGAAGTTCTGCCTCGGTTACCGGATTTGTTCTTAAAGTAGTTGGTTTTGGCCTTTCTTTCGTTACGTTTGGGGCCTCTCTTATACTCAGTGCGGTTGGTTTGGGAGTGGGGGCTGCCGGAGGAGTAACAAATGCTGGATCTTTGATCGCACAGGCTTGCATTCAGAAAGATACTGGATACTGGAGCCAGGATCGCTGGCATTGCGGCCAGCGAAGGCAGCGAAGCTTTGTTTCGAGGTCTCAGTGTAGCAGGCAGGGTCGTTCATACTGGCGGTTTCGCATTAAACGCCGTTCTCCTACCATAGGACCTGTACACTTTGGTAACCACCTAGATAGAAATCGATGCAGCTCGGAAAGGAAAGAAGGATAAAGAACCGGACGCAGTGAAAAAGCTGAGAGAGATGGCGGATGACTTGGAAAAGAACATGCCCGATGAGGATGATTTTGCTCGAGAACTAGATGCCTTTATCTCAGATGCATTTTCCACTTAAATCGAAATGCAAACAATGTAATGCCGTTGAAATCATAAAATCAGAGGAAAACATTATTCCATTCTCGTGAGAAATACTACATGTACTTCACAAACATAAGTATCAATAAGAACAATCTGCGTTCTTTAGATTTTGTAGCCAGATACTAAGAGGTAGGAATTGACTTTGGGTGTGCTCATCTCAGGGTTTAGAGATGTATGATTAATTAGTGTAGATCAAATAATCCGTAGTCTTGCTACATTGAAAGATACGTGTTATATAATGCATTATATACAATATATAGAAGCATTGTAGCCCAGACTGATCTCATAACACCGCATAACATAGAACATAGTGTTATGTAAGTGCCGTGGTTTCAAATTCTTTTCCGGGAAACTCGGTCATCTAAATAAATAACGGAGTATTTACACAATAAACTAGCAGTAATCAAAGATTATGTGAGTGCTATCATAGTTAATAGAACTATGGTGCGATTGATGCCTTTACATTTTTAACACCTTGAATGATTTCATTAGCTGACTTTCATCTCCTGTCTATTGCTAAAATCAACATTTTTAAATCAAAAACCGAAGTTTTAGACAGATATAACATAATGAGAAAGTCCAGTATTTTCCTGTACTTATTGTTAGCAAGTAAAGATCCTCTCTATAAATTACGACTTGTTAATACGCTGCGATATAGAACAAAAATATTTACATTTGCCTTCAAACTTCATGCTTAGCATTTTCTGCTATGGCCCTCACGTATCCAGATATTTTTGAATCCGTAACTTTTATTTTCCAGATACGGCTTCCGTCCACACGCACCCGGCGAATTCGGCAGCGAATCCGGATACTTGTGAATCCGCTCTCCAGTGGAAAAAACTGAATCAGCAACGAATCCGATAACGGGTATTTCGGCTTCGTCCACAAGAGATCTGGGAACGAGATTAGATAACGTGTGGATGGTAAATCCGGATATTTTCGAATCCGGTGACGTAGCAAAATCGTGTCCAGTCTCTTACCGAACAATAAACCAATATGGCGGCACAACGTGTGGGCCTAGTTTCTCTACTTAGAGTGAATCCGGACACCATCGGATGCGTGTGGACAGGCGAATTCGATTTGAATATATATACGCTACGTGTGGACAGGGAAAATTTTGAATCCGGGAAGAAAAAGTTGCGGATTCAAAAATATCCGAATACGTGTGGACAGGGCCTAAGGGTTTTACAAAACCGGGCCACTTATTAACATAATCGCTAAACGTTTCTAACGAAGCATATAGAAACAAAAGGAACCATTCAAATGCAATGATGATATGCAAATGAGGGGCTGGGAGGTCTACAAGTTAGCCGACCTTGGCTTCGGAGTCCATCGATTCCGAACAATATTCGACCTTGGCTGGATACAAACTGAACTATTTGTCGCCACTGGAACCAATCAGCAAATGTAATCGAAATATAGCCAATGAAATATGTATATAACCTGCGATCTGGCGGGGATTTTTGTGGAGAATGGGGGAAGGGGAAAAAAGACCGTTCTTTTTGTCCCCGTGCCCCGCCTGTGAAAAAAAAAACAACGCCTGATCGCAGATTAATATGTATAGCTGTTCCCACGGTTAACATCCCAAAGCCAAGGCGATTCAAAGTCGTGTCCGTGAACAGAATAAATATTTTTTCTTAGTTGTTTAACAAAAGCACGTCATCTCGCATCCCAACGAAACAGGCCACGTTTGTGTTGACCTGGACGGTCCATATTTGGCTAGAATCATAGAAAACGAACGAACGATCGAGAAACCAAACCATCTCGTTTGCACGTGCTCAGCGATGCGCCCCTGCTACAAGCAGAATCCTTTGCCAAAGGAAAGTGTGACGTCATTCAGCCAGCCACTTGTGGCTCGAAAGAGGCTGGCTTGCGTCAACAGGACACCCACGAGATCTCAGCTCACCACTTTGTCGAGCACATTAACATGTAAACCAATCTGTTTCAGAGAAATTAGAAAAATTAACTTGAATAGAGTTAACGCTGATTTTTTTTGGAAACAAATCTTCTTTTTAAATCTTGCAGGTAGCGGCTTCTATCATTGCTCTGTTTGCTAAAAGCTCACTCCAGTATGAAGGCAAGTGAGATTAGCTTACGTTTTACTACACTTTCACCGCCAGAAATAAGAGCCAGAACACAGATATATTTTTTTAAAAAAATTCTTCCATGAAATAATTTGGTTAACCCGTCTCCATATACAACGCACACCAATTCTCATGCACGTTACTGTTACATTGTTTTACTAAACCTGTCAGTTTAGGTAAGAAGTCAATTCATCAGTCCCTCACAGAACCACTGTCTCTACAAATCACTTATTGGAAGCAGAAGGTGTTCACAGAAAAACCACTCTGTCCCATCGCGGTCATGTCAGGATGTAGTAGAAAGGGAGCGTGGTGAAGTGAAGTGAAAACTCTGCGGGTAAACTCTGTACAATCCTGTAAGTCCCTTAGTTTCATTTCTTAACGACTATGTTGAAAATGGATCGAGTTCAAACAAGGTTTATTCAGAGCTTACAAAGAGCAAATATTCGATTCAAATTCAAGTAAAACTGAAATAGTGTTTCAAACGGTCTTAGAAGCCTTTCCGGACCAATAAAGGATCAGATTCATCATATATCCACACCTGTTGGAAGGTCGATAGCGAGGTCAAGATCGATCCTCCGATCCAAACAGAGTATCTACCCTCCGGGACGAAGCAACGATCTCCATCTCTCATTGTGGAGAGAAGTGATTTCTTTCTGCGTTTTCTTCGCGATTCCTGGGAACATGGTGGAGCCACCAGACAACACACTGTGTTGGCGTATAAGTCCTTACGGATGTCCACGTCGCACTTCATGATGGAATTGTAGGTGGACTCGTGGATGCCTGCAGATTCCATTCCAAGGAAAGAGGGCTGAAACATGGCCTCCTGACATCTGAAGGGTTTGTTACCAATAGGCTTTTGTACATTATGCTTTTATTTCTACACTAAAATGCTCCACCTTAATGCTCCCTTTTTTTCCACTAAAATGCTCGGTTTCCCCAAAAAAGGTCACTAAAATGCTCAGTTAATCTTCATACATAGGGTTTTTTAAATTTTAATAATTTTAACGTTTCAACACAATTAACAGTTCAGAGCGCTTAACAAAAACATATACTTAGTATAACAAGTTAACAACAACGTATGCAATAGTTTTAATACACCAAAAGATAATTCTTTAAATGATCTCTTGTTCTGTTAGTCCTTTGTCCCCTTTCAGTAACACTTAAGTGAAGAGACGAAGTTTAAGTCTTCATTTTCTCGTAAAAAATAATTTTTATGTCTATTTTCTGTGGAAAAAATATTAACTTTCAGGGAAAATGACACTAAAATGCTCAAATATAATGCTTAATGCTTTTGCCTCACTAAAATGCACAAAAAAATGCTAGCATAATGTACAAAAGCCTAGTTACCAATGGTGATTCCCTAACCTTAACTTGTAACTCTTCTCCAAGCTGGAGCTGGAGGCAGCAGTACCCATTTCTTGTTCGAAGTCAAGGGCAACATAACACAGCTTCTCTTTGATGTCACGCACGATCTCACGCTCGACTGTGGTGGTGAATGAGGGCCGGTGCAACTCTTCATGAGGTAGTCTGTTAAGCTTCTGCCGCGATTGACCGAGGCAAATGTCAAGGCGCAGGAACTGAGCAAAGATGGTCCGAGGTAGATCGCTGTCACTAGATTGAGAGCGAGAGCGAGCGACCTCGTTGGGTCTGAGGATCGAGCCAGTTCAGTACTGCTATGCCAATTTACAGTGTGTCTTTTCTGGACCATTATGGCTATCTGTGTTATGATATTTGATTTCGATGATTCTTTTTCTGGAATTGCAAGAGATTCAATTTCGTTATAGATACACCGAGAAAGTATGTCCTTTTCCGAAAAATTGAAACAAAGCTTCAGCCAATAAATTTCTTGATCTTGCCAAGGATGCTGAGTCACGGTGAGCGAATTTTTGTGAGAGAATTGTTTCCAGTTGCAAAGATACAGTGGGCCAGTTGTTTTATCGCGCAAATTGTCTTAGCATGACCGAAGAGCAAAGTCTGACTTAGAGCGGCGGTTGTCTGTTTGGATTACGAAACGAAAAGCGACCGTTCGCATCTTGCGAGTCTTTGCAGATGAACTGATGGAGGATCATAAAAATGTGTGCGTGGTAAATGTAGCAGGAAGCTCTGTCTCAATTGCTGGGTTTGCTGCTGTGGCAACTGGCTTTGCTCTTTCCTTCGTGACGTTTGGAGCTTCCGTAGTACTGTCTGGAGCTGGTGCTGTGTTTGGGGCCGCAGGTGGACTGGTAAATTTGGGATCTTCGGCGACAGAAGCGTACCTTCAGAAAACAACTCTCCACACTGTTGAGAAAATCATCGAAGAAGACCGAGAAGCCGCAAAAGCCTTTAAGAAGCTCTTGGAGGAAGCAAAACAGCAAAACAAGCTAATATTGGACGGAATACGGATGGGATATAAAGGTACAAGAATTTTACAAACCTGCGTACAAACAGGGTATAAAATCGGAGTCAGAGTTGGCGCGCAAGCAGTCGGCGAAGGCGGTGAAGCTCTGTTCCGAAGTCTCAAGATGGCGGGCAGAGTCGCTCATGTTGGTGGCTTCGTTATCAATGCTGCTCTTCTGCCACTCGACATCTACACTCTGGTGAAAAATGCGATGGAAATTGATGCATCTAAGAAAGGCAAGAAAGTTATAGAACCTGAAGTGGTGAAGAAGCTGAGAGAGATTGCCGACGAATTGGAGAGAGAATTGCCTTCTAACGAGGACAATTTTGCTTGAGCAGACTTGATTTTCTGATCAAAACTGCGAACAACCCCAGGCATCCCTGTACTTTATATTCGTCACTTGAACAATGTGTATATAACGAAAGCCAAAACCGTAAACGGTTAACAGCATAGACATTACTTTCCAAAACGAACGATCAAGTTCTTCTTATTTCTAGGAAAATGCACGTAGGTTTAAAGTAATCTTTTATAGATGGCTTTAACAACGACGGAACGGCCTTTCCGCTCGTCTGATGCGGTTCCTTTCTTGTTAAACCATTCTTGCGTGTGTTTCAGTAATGTACATTGTATCATTCCAGCATGTAACTTAAATTCCTATTATATGCATTGAATAAATAGACTGATTAATTTAATACGGAGGTCAGTTTTGATAATTTGACAGTATTAGCGTTTTCCGGGAAAACCTGCGTCAGTAGAGGTGATATTCAAGACTGAAGAGATCACGTAACCGATTGAAGGATAAACGGCGCCAGGCTAGACCTTTTCTTGGTTTTATTTTCCACAGGGGAAACCACCGGGGCGTGTATTGGATTTTTCGCCATTTTAATGCAGGCATTTTTGATGGCTTCATTTATTCATTAAGACAAAACAAATTGGGTAGAACACAGCTACTCTTTTTATCTAAAAACGACAACAACAACAATGGTGAAACTGACTTTTTTCCGATCCAAGACAGAACAACACCGAGTCCGCTGAAAAGCTGCCGCGGCAGTGGAAGCCTTTTGCTCAGGTCAGAGCGAATAGGCGGCATTAATCTAGTAACTCGACTCTACAACTTCAGGTGCCTAGGAAAGACTTATTCATCAAATCTGTCGAATGTAAATCGTGTGGCAATGTTAGAAAGGGGGTGATGAAATGGGGGGAGGGGGGTGGGGGAGATTAATTCTGCGCTCGAGCTTAGTGGCCCATCATGCAGACACTTTGTTTCCATAACATGAAGCGACTAGCAGAACTGCTGCTCTTCTCCAGGATGCTAGTCCTTTTAATAGATGGTAACCCATTTATGTACCTTGATGGAGACACTGTGAGGGTAAATTATAAAAATAATTATTGTTTCATTTCTCAATAATACACCACAATAACACCGTGCACCCATTCGTAGGATTGCTCGCCATCATCCTTAGTCAAGCACATGGTTTCCCAACCATAAGCTACTTTAGTCAGGGTTGATCCCGAAAGCTGTCCTAAGTAGGCTTATAGTGATTTTTCCCTTTTGCAAGATTCAACAACAATTTAGTTTAGGAGTCCTAAATTTTAAGATGATCTGAAGTTGTCAAGAAATCGGTGACTGATTAAAAAGTATTTTCTAAGGACAACAAGCTTCTCAGTGTTATTTTGTTGGAGACTGAGATTTCAAAGAGAACGTTACGCTAAAAACTCTGTTGAGGATTGGCGGTGATTATCGATTACTCAACCTTTATTGTGAGACAGGTGGATTTTCAAGATCGGTCGAAGCGTCGATTCATAACCAAATATGGAGAAAAACTAGGGAAGAATCTTTCAAGAATGGTAACAAAGCTGCTGATGAAAGAATCCTGCTGCTAATGAATTAACTGAACTCGAAGAATAAAATATTAAAACTAGAAAACAAGAACCAGTCGTCTCTCTAAGAAAACTTAAATGATGCTTCATTCGCTTCAGTTGCAACAATAAGCGAATGAGATCGATGAACGAGAACTTGAATAAATCTTTCAACAAAAAGAAAAATATCTTAAGACTGCCGAGTTGTCTGTATTTTAAAAAGACATAACGGGAGTCCAGCATGGGTTTACGAAAGGACTCACAGGTGGTCTCGGACGAGATTAACATCTCCTTTCTCTTTACAATATCAATAGATATTAGAGCGAACAGGTGAAGAGAATAAAGAAAACTATCAACTAAGGGTGGTCCAGATGTGTCATCGTATTCTCACAACTCACATGAACGCAATCGTTATGCAATCTGTCAGGAGAACTAACATTTCTAGCTACATGCGGAAAGAGCTTTACAGCGCATGTGCACCGAACTCGACCTGTATAAAGCCGCAAAACCCATCCTGATTGATGCCGTTTGCACTTGCTCGTTCGTCGTTGATGTAAGGAATTGAGAAAGCTCTTTCATTTCAGCTGATCATCTAATAGCTAAAGAAATGGCCGATGAAGACGTTGCTGCTTTGGTTATTGACAATGGCTCCGGTATGTGTAAGGCCGGTTTTGCCGGAGACGATGCTCCCCGTGCAGTTTTTCCCTCCATCGTTGGTCGTCCAAGACATCAGGGCGTGATGGTTGGTATGGGTCAGAAAGACTCGTACGTCGGCGATGAAGCTCAGAGCAAGCGAGGTATTCTGACTCTGAAATATCCCATCGAACACGGTATCGTCACCAACTGGGATGACATGGAGAAGGTAATTAAAACCCTAAGGATTAGTTAATACCAGGCACGAATTCCACTGCTAGTTCCAGATTTCTAAATGTCCGTGAACTCTATTTTAAATTTTAGATTTGGCACCACACCTTCTACAACGAACTGCGCATAGCTCCTGAGGAACACCCAGTTCTGCTGACAGAGGCTCCACTCAACCCAAAAGCTAACAGAGAAAAAATGACTCAGGTATTAATTTGTTTTCTTTTTCTTTTTTTTTCCCTGAAAAATTAAACATTTTTCACCTTGATTAAAGGCTTTGAAGTGATCAGTTTATACCCAAATGGTCGCTTTTCATTTTTTCAGCGCGTAAATTTTGAAATTGTTTTATTTTACACCTGTCAAGTCAATTTGGAACTCTTGGAAATTTCTGTTTGTATAGGAAAATTACAAGTGTCCCGATTAAACAAAAACGTTGATTCGCCTTCAGAAGAATTTTCCGGAAATGTATAGTCCCCGACTCTTCTAACTTCTGAACACAAAAGCATCATTTCCACAAGATATTACTACTACTTGTTTAACACTAGTTAACGTAAAAAAAATTCAAGGCAATTTTCTGTAGTAAAGCATAGATTGTTTGTCAGTTCTAAACGTGAAGTGCAGATCATAGTTTTCTCATCAAAACAAAACACTTCCGGCCGGGAATCGGAAAAAACATAATATAGTTAGCGGAATTCCTTATATGGTTAAAGATGTTGCCGGTTGGTCAGCGAGTCACTCCTGCAGTTTGAATTAGTTTTCAAAAGTAATACTGATAATGAATTAAACTTGAATAAGCATCTTAAGTTAGAAGGGAATCTTCATTTACAATATTATCCTCATTACCGATAAGTAATTCAGTTTTTGATCGAGCTACAAAAATACCAGTTCTGACTATTGAAAGGACATAGAACGATGGACTATCCCGGAACATTCCAGCCCGATGTATTGGATGCTTTTTGTTCAACGCTGATTGAAAAAAACTCAAAATTTTACAAAGAATGTAAAGGCTTATTTAGTGCTTTTGCCACCCAGAAATGTTGCTGGTTTTGAAAGCCAGTATCTACTTCAATATGACACCCAAAGAACTAATAATATCACCATGTACTAAGTTTCACTAGATATTAACGGTTTGGAGTCAATTCATATCTAGCACGATGCCCTCTTTACGCAAAGTCGCTAATGAGGAAAAATGTAAACAATGACGTCAGCAAAGTTCTCATTCTTACATTAACCGCGAACTGACCTTGTTTTCTTTGCCTGGAGCTTTCCAATTGGAAAAAAAATCACCCTTTGTATGAGAAAAAGTCTTTGATCTCGCTTTTGTCCTCAAAGTATTAGAGTTGGTCATGATAAGAACGCGTAGCAACCTAATTGACCCTAGTCAGCTTCCGCCATTCATTTTCGATGCCATCGAAATGATTGATATTGCATGGTGATGCGAAATCTTATTGCTTCACTGTAAGTTGTGTTCCTGAAAGTATGTTTAATTACCTTTAGTAGTTTCAGAGTGATTTCCTTCGTTTTGACATGCTCCGAATAAAATATAATAGCCAAACGCTCGCATGTAAAACAAAAACAAAGGTGTAGCTGACTAGGGGCCTTTAAGGGGGCACAAGGACTATGCGAGAGCGCGAAACGCACCAATGGGAAAACGTTTACTGCTTAGGAAAAATTAAAAAGAAGTGGTCCATTAACTATTTGTTGTTTTAAATGACCGTGCTTGTATCTCCTTTTCACCAACCAGATCATGTTCGAGACATTCAATACTCCGGCAATGTATGTCGCCATTCAGGCTGTGTTGTCTCTCTACGCCTCTGGCCGTACAACTGGTATTGTCTTTGACAGCGGTGACGGAGTCAGTCACGCAGTTCCCATCTACGAAGGTTACGCTCTTCCTCATGCCATCCTTCGTCTTGACTTGGCTGGCAGGGACTTGACAGACTACCTCATGAAGATTCTGACCGAGCGTGGCTACTCCTTCACCACCACAGCCGAGCGTGAGATCGTGCGTGACATCAAAGAGAAACTTTGCTATGTTGCTCTCGACTTCGAGCAAGAAATGACGACCGCTGGCTCAAGCTCCACCATGGAAAAGAGCTACGAGCTTCCGGACGGTCAGGTCATTACTATTAACAACGAGCGTTTCAGGGATCCTGAGGCCCTGTTTCAGCCCTCTTTCCTTGGAATGGAAACTGCAGGCATCCACGAGTCCACCTACAATTCCATCATGAAGTGCGACGTGGACATCCGTAAGGACTTGTACGCCAACATAGTATTGTCTGGGGGCTCCAGTATGTTCCCAGGAATCGCTGACAGAATGCAGAGAGAAATCACTGCTCTGGCTCCACCCACAATGAAGATCAAGATCATTGC
The DNA here is from genome assembly GCF_042242905.1 of Orbicella faveolata. NCBI lineage: Eukaryota > Metazoa > Cnidaria > Anthozoa > Scleractinia > Merulinidae > Orbicella > Orbicella faveolata. The sequence continues at coordinate 23,373,477 of NW_028301547.1, read as the reverse complement.
TCCTCCTGAACGTAAATACTCCGTATGGATCGGAGGATCGATCTTGGCCTCGCTGTCTACCTTCCAACAGATGTGGATTTCCAAGCAAGAATACGACGAAGCAGGTCCTTCTATCGTTCATCGTAAATGCTTCTAAGGCTAGAACTTCAATTTGCTTTCATTGAAACTTTAATTGAATATTTGGTCTCTGTTATTTCACCTTTAACGTTATATACAAAAACTCCCCCAAACCACTTCTCCGTGTAGAAAGTATTGTTTCGTCAACTGTTGGGCATCATTAAAAAAAAAATGAAAAAAGAATGTTTTGGTTGTGATTTAATGGCATCAAATTTCTTCAAAAGAGAGTAATATTTGTTGTGAACGCCTGAAAAAGCGACGATCACGTGACTAACTTGAAAACCTGTCTTTTCACATTGCTCGACTTCTTTAGTGACCGCGCAATCTAGTCAATATACAGTCATGTGAACGAAATCACGGTCAACCGGACATCAACTGAGAAAACAAAACAATAGTAATTTTGAAACAGCTTGATCGACATGGCGAACGACATAAAATCCTACGGAATGCCATGGGTACGTCAGTGGAACAAACTCCGCGCAGAAAGTATGCTCGTGCTCTCCGTGAGACATTTTTTTTATGTGGCGAACCTAACCTGTTCTATCACCAACTTCAAGTTATTTTAATTTATGATATGGCAAATTGATCCACGACGGAAAGAAAAATTCTGATTGGTCCCTGAGCGGTCCGAATTTTGCAATACGGACCGCTAAAATGGACATCTCAGAAATTGTTTCGGCAAATTGCTTTTCCAAAACACCGCACAAAAGGAAACAGTTTCTTCTTAAATGGAAATATATTTGTCTTGATGTCTGGAGGATTATCTTAGTTTAGCTTTGACGAGAGCGGTCTGAAAAATGCAAATACGCGCTTAGCTTTGGGGTGCTGGCTTACCGAGAATTGATGCATTAATTTATCAGCAAAATTTTAAGAGACCAGTATTAGTCAGTTATTGAAGCATCTTGTTCCGTCCGTATTAGGCAATATTGGTCTCTGGATCGAGCCGCAGTCGAGGTCCATAAAAAAACTTCCACCAATTCCCAAACATGGACCGCACGCTTGTTCAATAACATACATATGTATTTCACGCGTGCGCATTCCGTGTGTAGGCAAGTACAGTTTGTTACATGTTTTTTGTAGCGACGCGGAAGAAGTAGATAAGATATAAGAGAAGGAGACAGCAAACAAGCTTAGAAACAAACAAACAAACAAGCAAACAATCATACATGCAAACAAACAAACACACGGAAGACCAAAACGAAATACAGCCGAAATTCTCGTTACTAACACCTCCATAATACGGACATCTCTATAGCATGGACAGTTTTCTTGGTCCCAGAGAAATCAAAGTTCATAAAATCTCTGCTTTATTGGTATCAGCACCTCCTTAATCATAATATGGACACTCAGCTCGGTCCTTTTTGAGTCGATATTAGCGAGGTTCGACAGTGTAGGAAGAACACTACACTCCTCGGCCTCGGACGTCTGATAACAAGCATTCTTTTAATTTAAAACTGCCAATTGGTTAAAGAAATAAAGGGTTTGCTTCGCAACGTAGAAAATTGGCAGCGCACCTAAAATTCCCAGGGTGTTGTTTGGAGGCAGTGGTGGTTTCATTTCAGGTTTATGACAGGGAATCAAATGATATTTACAGAATTCAAACCGATGCCTATTAAAAAATATCGCCTCACTGTTCAGTACTCATTGACATTTCGGCTGCCGCAGTTACAGGATATTATATAATCTAAAAATAGTACTGAACTCTTTTTTGGTCAGAAATATTTCTCTATGCCAAATTTGCCAAAAATGGTTATGATTTTTATTTTATTATAACGTGCCGAAGTGTTATGGCATTTCTAAATATATATTGAAAGCCCCCAATGATGATGACCCCAACAATGGAAATGACGTCACAGGGTAAAACAATTTATTGGAAAAATGCAAATTGGGGACATAACTTGAATATGTGAATAACTATGTGAACAAAGGTCTACACGGTGAAAATAATTATTTGTCTTCTTTACTGAAATCTTTTTTTGTAATTTTAACCATTTATTTTCGTGCATATTTATTGGGTATCTTTGCCAATCTTACTGGAAAGTACATGCAGTTTAAGTCACAGACCTGCCGAATCAATTTCTTTCTCAAGTGGTAAAGCCAATTTCATAACATACTTAAGTTTCTACGATCTATTGCCATATTACCAAAGAAAGTTTCAAGCATTCTTAATGTACTATAGTCGTCACAAAAATTACGTCGCTTATTCACCAAAAACAAACAAAATGGCCTAATAAAGGATTCTGTCGAACGATAAAATAATGCTCCACTCCATTAGTTTTAAACAAGAAAGCAATTCATGCAAATGAAGATCACAGCGACCGATCATTGGCGATTTGGGCGAAAAGCAAATAAACAGACGCCGGCACAATGTGCTTTAAGCGATATTCGAGAAACTATTGTCATCACTGATAGCTCCGTAAAATTTTATGTGTTGAAAACCAGTTCAGCTGTACAATTGTAGACATCTGCTGTGCATGTCGAATGAGAAAATTCGTTCATTTCTGTCAGTAGACTTGCATTCATTCAAGCGTGATTGTATTGATTTTTAAAATTATTGCAACTAAAAGCTGAGTGGTTTGTTTAGCTTTACTAATAACTGCTCCTGGCACGAATAACGGGGCCGACATCGACTGAAATAGAACCAACGCCAAATTGGCGAAGTTTATCCGGGTTTTCGACACGAATTGAATCTTCAACACGCTTCTGTAAAATAATCATGAGTTTGGCACCCGGAACTGCATCATTGTTCGTGTGGCCATTTTCAACCAATGGCGTTCAAGCATTGCCGACATAAAGCGTGGAACAGCCGTGCACAGAGATCACAGTTCCACACTGTTCGAGGAGGCTGGTTGTTGAGAAGAAGACGAAATTCAGATTTTAACCACAATCCGAAATGGCTGACGACGACGTTGCTGCTTTGGTTATTGACAATGGCTCCGGTATGTGCAAGGCCGGTTTTGCCGGAGACGATGCTCCCCGTGCAGTGTTTCCCTCCATCGTTGGTCGTCCAAGACATCAGGGCGTGATGGTTGGTATGGGTCAGAAAGACTCGTACGTCGGCGATGAAGCTCAGAGCAAGCGAGGTATTTTGACTCTGAAATATCCCATCGAACACGGTATCGTCACCAACTGGGATGACATGGAGAAGGTAAGATCAATTTTTTTTGCCGTAGATGACGAGTTCGCACATCGTCTAACGACGAATTTCGTTCAATTCATTTCAGATCTGGCATCACACCTTCTACAACGAGCTGCGTGTAGCTCCCGAGGAACACCCAGTTCTGCTGACAGAAGCTCCGCTCAACCCAAAAGCTAACAGAGAAAAGATGACCCAGGTAAAAATTTTGTTCCGATCGAACTACGAGCGTAAATCAAGCTGAGGTTGTAATATTTTTGCGTACTGTCGCACAGTACATTCATAGTACACTTGTGGGTGTGGACGTGTAAAAGCTTTAAAAGGTCTCTGCTTCTTCAAGCCTTTTCGTTTACGCGATTTTACATTATACGTAACCGATTAAAAGCTACTAATCTCGTTGGGATATTTAATTCACCGCAGATATCTGTATACAATTTTCGACAAGTTTTTTTGTGACTTTCCAGAAACGTATAATATAGTGAATGTTTCAAATTGCTGGTTATATTGAGTTGGTTTGCAAAGTAACTGTGAGTGAAAAATTGCAAGAATAAATTCAGTACACACACACTGGCAAACTTTGCAAACGTCGTTGCCCTTAAGTACTTATGGTAAATTTGCATATATTTTGTTGGCTAAAGTTGAAAATGATTTTATGACCTGTTCTTACCACACATGTTAACCGGGCACTAGTTTGTCGCAGTTGTTTGTCGTACGATCCGCAGAATTTGGTCGACAAAATACGTTATAATTTTTGAATTTAAAAGAAAAATGAGTTTTATTTTTCCCTCTCACAAGGAACTTTCGAGTAACTGCCTGATCATATCTGACTTTTTTTCATGACCATATATGGTATCGAAAAACGCCGATTGGTCAGAATCTGTTATACAAGCTGTCGGAAGGATGACTTATTTATATGCACGAACGGTTGCACCTTTTGTTAGAATATCTGAACAATAACTGTCATCAGCTGACGGAAAATTAATGCGTGGCTATTCACAATAGACGTTCTGTTTGAATTCCCTGTAACGAAAAGAAAATTTGAAGTTTTGTCTTTTTGCCTTTACGATTAACACGTTAATCTAACGTCACAGTTTGTCAAGGAGTTCTTCCATATTATAACTGAGAAATCACACGGATTTTTGTGAATATTTTGATTATTTCAAAATACTTCGTGGATATATTTTCTTTTCTTGAAATCGTTTCATCACTAACTTAAAAGTTCAAATGTTCTCATTTCGTTTTATTTCAAACGAGTTTCAACAGTTTATGTTTCTGTCCCCAACGCCACAAACGGTCTTGGCGTTGTCTCGAAATATCAAGAAATCGTAATTTGAATTTTGTCAATATTATTGTATTTTAAAACGAGTTTGAAATTTCTCTTCTCAACAGATTATGTTTGAGACTTTCAACTCGCCAGCCATGTACGTGGCTATCCAGGCTGTGTTGTCTCTTTACGCCTCTGGTCGTACAACTGGTATTGTCTTTGACAGCGGTGATGGTGTCAGTCACACTGTTCCCATCTACGAAGGTTACGCTCTTCCCCATGCCATCCTTCGTCTTGACTTGGCCGGCAGGGACTTGACAGACTACCTCATGAAGATTCTGACCGAGCGTGGCTACTCCTTCACCACCACAGCCGAGCGTGAGATCGTGCGTGACATCAAAGAAAAACTTTGCTATGTTGCTCTCGACTTCGAGCAAGAAATGCAGACTGCTGCTTCCAGCTCCAGCTTGGAGAAGAGTTACGAGCTTCCCGACGGACAGGTTATCACCATTGGCAACGAGCGCTTCAGATGTCCCGAGGCCATGTTCCAGCCCTCTTTCCTTGGAATGGAATCTGCAGGTATCCACGAGACCACATATAATTCAATCATGAAGTGCGACGTGGACATCCGTAAGGACTTATACGCCAACACAGTGTTGTCTGGTGGCTCCACCATGTTCCCAGGAATCGCTGACAGAATGCAGAAAGAAATCACTGCTCTGGCTCCACCCACAATGAAGATCAAGATCATTGCTCCTCCTGAACGTAAATACTCTGTATGGATCGGAGGATCGATCTTGGCCTCGCTGTCCACCTTCCAACAGATGTGGATTTCTAAGCAAGAATATGATGAATCTGGTCCTTCCATCGTTCACCGAAAATGCTTCTAAAAACGAAATCGAACTTTGTCCTTTAGGAAATAAGTCGGTTAAGAACTAAAGTTAATAGACTACGTATTTATGATCGTGGAAATACAAATTTGTCAGTGTTCTCCGCTGTGCTTCTTTAAGCTTTATCCTATTTTTGTAGATGTGCTGGCGCGCTGTATTTCCCAATAAAGATCTTGTTGACATATCAGGGTGTCTACTAATATTTTGCCAGTTACTTTTTTTTTTTTTTTCAAAAAACAAATAGTCATCAACTTTACCCCTCCTTATTTTCCGGTTCAAGTTATGTAAAATTTCCTGCACTATGCGGAGAACTTTATAGTCTTAACTTTCGTATGGCAAAGTTTGCCATGGAGGTTAAGGGCTAGAATTTGTTCAGTTACGTAGTCATCAAATTCAGAAAGTCAAACTCTCAAAACATTTTTAACTTTAAAAGTTTTACTTCGACTAGTGTTTTGAACTAAAACTTTCAACAACACGGCTGCTTCGTGAAACGTCTAAAAGTGAAGTTTATGATTAGAAGGGATGAATTTATTACTCGGAGAACTATTTGTTTTACCAGCCAATAGTCCTTTGCTGGGCACGCGACTAACAATGGGCGACGTCACCTGTCGATGTCTTCTTACATATAGAGCATTTGTTTTTGCTCCTCCCGAGTTCTGTCGTTTTGTATGTTTTTCTCTTGTTTGCTGTTACGTTTAGAAAACGTTTGCTAGAATGACTGGCTGAAGATAACTCTAAAGATTGTTTAATTTGGAACGCAAGAAACTTTTTTCCAGGTGTGTTTTAAAATTTTATTGGCATCCAGCACGTGCCGATATCGGTTCCAACCTTGCACCCAATCCACTTGTGGTCTATATTTTTTCCTATTACAAATCTATCTTGAAAGTACTAATATTTATGACCAGAAAACCCTTTTCACAATGCGCTAAGGTAACGCGTACATATGCATACGCAATAACAAACTTATTTACCTCACGTGCCGGTAATCAAGCAGACTTGCTTCAGTAATTCTTTAAGTTTATTTCCTTATTAAGGATCCTGTAAGAGGCTATATATTAAAACAATTGATAAGTATGAATAAAATTTTTTCTGATATTGCCTCGATAAGAATTGCCGTCTGGCTACAGCCCTGTCAAGGCAGCATGTAACGCAACGTTAAGATTCATTTGGTCACGCTTTCCTTCTGCATTTTGGATGTAACTACTGTAAACAGCTAGGCATTACAGATGAAAAATACCGGTAGCATACCAGCCAGACACTCCACAAGTTCCTCGTACACAAATTAAACAATCTTTGTATATCGGTTACACAAATTAAAGGCAGTCAGTTTATCATTCAACACTCATTTACTATTCATACAAAAGATCTGAAATTTTGATCTGATTGGCCAAGAAAAAAATAATCCTTGGAAGACAACATTTAAACTACAGTTACCATATCCTGTGAGCAGACATCCTGTATTTCCTTTCACAAGGAAAAAGTGACGTCTGCGAGGCGCCTTCGCTAATCTGGCTCGCACTACGGTAACAGGAGTTCATAGTTATTCCATGTAAACTCTTGTCAACGCACTACATGGCGTGATATTTGCATAATTTTATTCAAGGTAATTATTTTTCTACCAGTGTATTTCTCTCTTTTTATACTCTTCCAATTATAAATCTTCGATTTATCCTTTAAACATGACAGCTTAGACAATAGCAATTTAAATTTAGCGTTGACTAGCATTACATTAGCTTGCAAACTTTCCAGAAGCAGCAATTGACGAATCTATAGTGCACCGCACGTATTTTAGCCTGCAACATGATATTCACCTAATTTGGTTAAAACAAACGTTATTCGTTTTTCCTTAAAAGGAAGTATTTCTCGGTGATTCTTAAACATTATTTGGAAATGACACAACATTCAAGAGTAATCATGTGAAACGATATTACCTTAAACGAACTTTTCGATTCGTCACGTCTTCATTTTTCGACTGCCTAATATCACAATTAATATTTTCGTTGTTAATGTAACAAACAGAACTATGGGGCAACGGATTCAATAGACTCAAGGTAAATTCTAAAGATAAAACAAAAATAAAAATCTCTAACGAATCTAAACATCTTTGTGTATGCAATATTTGGGGGATCTTTATACAACAGAACGTGAATGAATAACGTGACTTTACCATATCAGACTGAATGAAAGAGTTTGTAGCGTTAATTAAAATCGTCCACTGCGTGACAAAAGAAAGGATCACCACGCAAGACGCCAAAACAACTCATGACAACATGTAACAACATACCACCTGGAGAAACAAGCCATGCCCGGCTTTGAACCCCTTGCTACAAACATGTCCATATTTGGCAATGAAATCCGAGACGCGGCTCTCACTCGTAATCACAGCTTCGCAAAAAAAGAAAAAATACATTAAAAAATTGTTTGGAAATTCTCGCCCGAAAATTCTCTTATTTTATCCACTAGAGATAGAATAAATGTACTTTTACTGCTTAAACACCAATGTTAGCTCGGTGAGTTTTACTTTGTGTTTAAATATGCAAAGTCTTTAGGCTGGATAACAACTACATGTAACTCATGCTACCAGAAATAACCATGACCCTCCTCCAATCAGGAGTCGGTACCTGCTTATATAAGCCGCAATACAGTTTATCACAGTAGGCTAAATTTCAAACGTTCAATCAAGTTGTGATTTAAGATATTTTACCAGTTGTTAACTTAGTATTTTTTCGACCCAAAAAATGGCCGATGAGGACATTGCTGCTTTGGTTATTGACAATGGCTCCGGTATGTGCAAGGCCGGTTTTGCCGGAGACGATGCTCCCCGTGCAGTGTTTCCCTCCATCGTTGGTCGTCCAAGACATCAGGGCGTGATGGTTGGTATGGGTCAGAAAGACTCGTACGTCGGCGATGAAGCTCAGAGCAAGCGAGGTATTCTGACTCTGAAATATCCCATCGAACACGGTATCGTGAGCAACTGGGATGACATGGAGAAGGTAGGTTGACTTTAATTTTCATAGAACATCATGTCACGCTTTTTCAATAACGACAAGTCTCTTGTTTGATTTCAGATCTGGCATCATACCTTCTACAACGAGCTGCGTGTAGCTCCCGAGGAACACCCAGTTCTGCTAACAGAAGCTCCGCTCAACCCAAAAGCTAACAGAGAAAAGATGACCCAGGTAAAAACTGTGATTATTAAATTTATTGCATAGTCCATGGTCTCACGATTTTTTTCCTGCTTAGTACAAGTCACTCATTTATTGCTCGATGAAAAAAACATTGACGCACGCACGCACACACGCACGCCCAATATCGCTAAAATAAAGTGGAATTTACAGTTTGCGACCACCCCAGATGCGACGACAGTAACGATAACTAAACTGCCCGATTTCACTGATGCATGGCATGAACGTTCATCTAGGCTATTGTATTTCGTACACAGAACTACACTACACGAAATTTTTTTTCCAACGAGGAACATAACTTGATGCCATTGGCATAAGTATCAGGTCTGTGCAAAATGCGACAACTTTGCGATCGGAGAATTTTTTGGCGAGGAGAAAAAAACAAGATGAAGCTGCTTTTGATAATCTTGCCACAAAAGAGTTTTAACATAGCATTGTTTGAACATCGCTTAACCACACAATAGTCGTTTAATTTTCAAATTTAAATAGAGATATGAAAACGACTGTTCACTGAAACATTCGAGGACCCATCTTATTCCAAATGTGGTTATGCTGTCACCTGATTGGTCAGGTGCGAGCAGACTAGGGATTCGAAACGCGGTCAACCACTGTCAGAGGGTATTATACTAACAGTCATTTTGAGTAGGCACAAAGGCTCGAGATTTACGTTTATTGGACTTATACGAATAATCCGTCGTCTCCGTCAATACCATCAGTGCATTTTACATAAGTCTGAGTGTGGCACACTCCGAAGAGAACTTGAAGAGTAGTAAATTGGCTTACTATAAAGAAATACATTTCCGAAATACAGCGGCGAAAAAATATCAGTTGACACAATCATTCGACAGCACAATAAAAAGAATGGATCTTTGTTTGCAAGCAGTGTTTACATGAAAATCACGCGTCCTTTCATCTTCAGGCAGTGCGAGGTTATATCTTTGATGAGCTGAAAGCTTAAGTTCAAAGGAACGAATAGGATCTCGGGATCTCAGCCTCAAGAAAGTGATGCACGCCACGCGAAAAAGTGGGAAAACGTACCATTTAAGTAGTCTGGTGACTAGTTTTCATGTGAAGTGACCACGCTCCTATCTCTTTTTCACCAGATCATGTTCGAGACTTTCAACTCGCCAGCCATGTACGTGGCTATCCAGGCTGTGTTGTCTCTCTACGCCTCTGGTCGTACAACTGGTATTGTTATGGACAGCGGTGACGGGGTCAGTCACACGGTTCCCATCTACGAAGGTTACGCCCTTCCCCATGCCATCCTTCGTCTTGACTTGGCCGGCAGGGACTTGACAGACTACCTCATGAAGATTCTGACCGAGCGTGGCTACTCTTTCACTACCACAGCCGAGCGTGAGATCGTGCGTGACATCAAAGAAAAACTTTGCTATGTTGCTCTCGACTTCGAGCAAGAAATGCAGACTGCTGCTTCCAGCTCCAGCTTGGAGAAGAACTACGAGCTTCCTGACGGTCAGGTCATCACTATCGGCAACGAGCGCTTCAGATGTCCCGAGGCCATGTTCCAGCCCTCTTTCCTTGGAATGGAATCTGCAGGCCTACACGAAACCACATACAATTCAATCATGAAGTGCGACGTAGACATCCGTAAGGACTTATACGCCAACACAGTGTTGTCTGGTGGCTCCACCATGTTCCCAGGAATCGCTGACAGAATGCAGAAAGAAATCACTGCTCTGGCTCCACCCACAATGAAGATCAAGATCATTGCTCCTCCTGAGCGCAAATATTCTGTATGGATCGGAGGATCGATCTTGGCCTCGCTGTCCACCTTCCAACAGATGTGGATTTCTAAGCAAGAATACGATGAATCTGGTCCTTCCATTGTTCATCGTAAATGCTTCTAAACAGAACACACGTCCACTTAGAAGGAAACCTTTCCAATTCCAAAATTTCCTGACTTTGGGCTGTTCAAAGACCTTAAATTATATATTTCAAGAATACTTTGACTTTTCTTGCGGTATGTTATTATGATAGACTTTATAAAGATGTTGATATTAAATTTGATGTCGATCAATTTCGAATTAAGTCCAGCTCTTTTCTTTCTTAGTGTTTTTTGTTCCTTTCAGTAACCAGTCCTTTTACCATTCCGTACGAGCCTAGAGCCTTAAACAGCTTCTGGTCTCTCTTTCGAGAATGGGAAAACGTTTTGATTGAAATATCTTGAAACGCTTCATTTTCATTTTTACACAGAAGTTAAAACGTCTGCCATTGCCTGATTTCAAGCCGAAAAGGACTAGGTACGAGTCTACAAATTATGGGATTAGCAGCTATTGATCCACATAATCATAAAGTGCAATACACCGAAATTTACGAAATCCCCAAGTTTGGTGCAAAGAAACCCAATAGTAAGCAAGATACAATCATTTGAAAACATCAAAATTTACAAAAAAATGTATGGCCATCCGAACGCTGTGTCCGGATGACCAAATATTTGTGTAATTTTGGCGTTTTTAAATGGTTGTCTCTCAGTGAAAACTAGCCTGATTAACGCTAAAATTGGAGATTTTGTGAATCTCGGTGTGTTCTTTCTGACTATGTGGATCAATAGGTGCTAATCTCATAATTTACAGACTCGTACCTAGTCCTTTTCGGCTTGAAATCAGGCAATAAACAATTTTCCCTGGACAATAAGTCCAAGGGGGAAAGGGGAAACGGTGTTAACTCTGTCGTGCACAATTCTCAATTACCTGGTGTTCATTTAGAGGGGAAGGCAAGTTTTCCAGTCAAATTCCATGTTTGAGCCTTTGGATAGCTTTGAATAATTTGCTAAGCAACGCAGCGAATGGCGCCGTTTTTTCGGAGCGTTCGAGCTAACTTTTCACTGGAGAATGAAAATCGATCATCGGAAACTTGTCTTGCTTTTAAAAAGATTTGCCGAAAACCGAAAGCAGTTGTTCTCCCAGCTGTCCAGAGGAAGTAACGCAATCCACGTTGCAACAAACGGCATCCGTTTCATTTAAATGAAAGATCAAAAACGTCGGTTCAACAAGCACGGAAGAAAACCTGACTCTTCCAGTCTATCGACTCCCTTAGGAGTAGCGCGTGTGTCGGTTCGGTTCGCGCGCGCAAGTGTGGCAGCGTGTGACAAGCCAATCTCGTTCCCAGAGGCCAAGATCCTTAGCCTTTGGCTATCGCCAAGAAATCGAGACCTCTGGGAGAAATCGGAAGATGACTCAGTAGGACGTGTTTAAAACACGAAATGACGAAATAGAGAAATGGCCCTGCCGTTAGCCTCAATAGTACTCAAGAGGTTGGCCTAAATGTCACTGACTCGACAGTAGTTAGCTCTCAATAACTGTAAGGGTTACCCTAAAGACACTCGTATCCCACATTGACTCTTACCAGTAGTGCCATATCGTCAGTTCGTATTTTAAACACGCCCGACTAAGCATCAGTTACAGCGGTTACTCTTTCTAAGTATGTTTAGAAACCGTTATTGAACTTGAACAATGAAACTGCAACCAGCATTTCATGGTTCTGGTGTTTGATTGTGTCCAGAGCGTCTCGCGTTCGGTCACCGGTCATCAAATACGCGCGGGCCCTGGGGACGACATTGGTGACGTCGTCCCCGGCAATGACTGAGCACGCGTCAGGGACAGAAAGTATAACAGTCCAATAGGGGTTTGCAACCATTCCCACGAGATTCAAACGACAAAATCCCTGGCGGCCATGTTGGATGACAGGAACAATAAAATAAGAATTATTTTGCCAATGGTCATTCAACATGTCGGCGATGACCTCTGTTGCAAACGATCTCTACGCAAACAATACAAAAACGCCCGTTGTTCTGTTCAACCCAACGAGTTGCTGCTTAGTACACAACCACTAGTTCATAATTTGAAATTTCCCATTTTAATCACCACGAGCATTACGTTCTCCAGGAAGCACCAAAAACCACTGAATTAGTATAACAAAGGCCCTAAGAGCAGTTGCAGCAACATCGCCCTTTCTAAAAAAAAAAAAAACAAAAAAAAAACATCGCCCTTTGTCGAAAGGCCAGGAATCTTTTTCGGGTTAGTAAAGCTGTTTTTAGTTAACCTGTATCTAAAAACAGAGAGGCGTGTACGCCTGGAACTTCTTGCATAAAGAAAAGCTCTATCCATATTAAGAATATGTGAATAAAACAGCTGTGTAATCATAAGGTTTGAGATTTTGCTACAGCTTTCCGGGTGCGAAAACTTTTAGGGAGCTTCGAAAAACGGGCCCGATTTGAGAGTAGACAGAAGACAGAGATGCAAACCCCTATGACACATGAATCAACATTCCTTCAGGGCGACAAGTGTTGAACAATGATTCTCAAGCCTGGGACAGTTCATGCCACTTATACAGAGCTGCAGATTGTCATCAAGCCCAGACTGTTGAGTTATAAAAGGAACGTGATCTTCCTGATCCTGGGAAGGAGAACGCAAAAACATTCAAGTCTGGAGAAGCGACAGCGCGAAACAGAATATAGTCGGTTTAAAACTGTGAGGTTCTCAAGTATTCACAAAAGAGGCGTTAGTTTTTAGCAAAAATACTTTCGAATTTATTACCGCAAAATATATAATTGATACTGAGTATTTACAAGACAGTATTTTACGTTAAATAACATCCAGACATTAAAACTAAGGTGACCAGCCAATGTTAAGAACTAATCACAAAGTCCTAACCAGTTCCCCGCCCTCTGCTCGGTCAAGGCTGAGCTGCTGCGTTTATCTCGGGGTCAAGGCGAGATTACTCAACTGTCGTGGTTTTGCCGGGACATCTGAAAGAAAGTCAGATAAAACACATTTTCAAATGAATGGTTCCGCAAGAAGACTCGTTTTAGCACTGAGGCAAAACGCAACTTCGAAATAAGTTTCTTGATGACGTCACGAATCTCGTTATATTGTCATACAGAAGGAGGTGTGGAAATCTTCGTAGAATGCCTAACCGAGATAAGGATGGTAGGCCTTTTATTAGTTTGTTCTTTCCAAAAGGGGAGAGTGCGCTTAAAACAGAGATGTGGAAGCTCAACAGATAACAGTAAATCGTCTATTAGAGGGGTTACTTCATGACCGATCACAATTTCAAACACACTACGATGTGATATGAGTATATCAAGCGTTTTTCAATCCTCTCTGAAACTGGGCACATACGAAAGTACTAACCTGACAAGAAATGCAAGTGTCTTTCTTGCTTCCCTGAAATAGAACAGCGAGTGATAAATCAGGGTTGAATTGGAGTTGGGGGGGGGGGGGGGTGGGGTGGGGGTGTAAAGGGGGCATGGCAAAAGCACTGAAAGAGGCTGGCTTCTTGTGGAGTAAGCTGCAAAGAAGCACCTAACAGACAGCCAGAGCACGAGGAGAAAGACTGTAGAGCAGAATTCCGAAACTAACAACACAATCAAAAATTTGCTTTAAACTGATGTTCACTGTCTCCGTGAAACATTTCAGCCAGTGTTCGTACTCGTGGTACGAGGGTTTCATACACCAGAGTTCTCCTTTTCAAATAGAGCTGATGCCATAAGATTGAAAACAGGGGCAGAAATCAACAAAAAATATTACAAAATTCAAGTATTGTTAAGCAGTGTAAATTTACGGCTGAAGGAAAAGAAGATGACCTCAGGTGGCAAAAATTGCCTTTCGCTTGCAGGAAGGAGACGCTGTACAATGTACAGTGTTATGTCAATTGATCAAACTCTTACGTTGCTAGCGTCCCTTCGCCTTTCTCTCGCTCTCTTAGGCTTCGAAGAATTCTTGGGTCATTCCACTCCATGAGGCCAAACGCCCTTACTACCTGAGGAACAGTGAACAGCATGACAGTGAGCAACATTTTAGCCTAATATCAAACTATCAATTCTCTTCACTGATTCGCATAAATTTCGTTTATTTATGTTGTGAGAATTTTGTGCATCAGGACATGTTCCAATAAAGGAAGGGGGAGGGGATGTTCAGGCCTTGGGGTCGTACATTTCTAAGGCACGTTAAGTACTGTCACTAAATTTGATTTGGTAGTCATTTTTGTGTCCTCATATAGGCCACGTTCGATATATCAATATTCTAACACGGCTCCAAGGCTTTCAGGACAAACTTCTATACTTGGTGTTGTCTTCTTTGTATCCAAGTCTCTTTTGGGAATTGAGAAACACAAGAAATTTAAAAAATTTACAATTTTGAGCCGAGAGCCTCGGAGCCATGTTAGCATATTAATATATCGATCGTGACCTATTAGTATGGGATTTCCCCATGCTAGAAGGCATTGCCACCTCACATGTTAATAAAGTTTCTATCTATCTACCTGTCTATCTGTCTATCTGTCTATCAGTCTGTCTGTCTATCTATCTATCTACCTCCTCCTCCCCCACCCCCCTTGATTCATCACTTAGTTTTCAACAAACGCACTCACTTAATTATGGAATTAAAATCTTGCATACATACGAGGTGGTTGACCTCACCTGTATTCTGACGTAAACACTAGAGTCCAGTTCTAATATGTCCAAGAGCGCCTTCATTTCCTTCACTCCCTTCATTTCTAAGGTGGCCTGGGAAAAAAATAACATCAATCAATAAAGCTTCAACTTTGAAATGCAATCATATTACAAGCGAAGCATCAAGAGTGTTACGTTGAGAATTACACTGTTAACGTTAAGTGCCTTGGATGAACGTAACACAGGTCAACAAAATGACTCCAGGAAAAAATTAAAATGGAAATCGAGACAGCAAAAAAAGAGAACAATTTCATTTTCAATGGTATCAGAATCTGAAGGTCACCTTAATCTCCAGCACTCCCAAACGTTTTCAGTCAATATCTTCATATTTTAAATTTGAATTTGAAAATCAAAAAATCTTATTTTCTGATTGGAGAAGACGAGTATGGAAATTTCACGAAAATCCAGCCCTTGTTCTTTTGACAGAAACTAAGTATGAAACCGTTAACGTTGACCTGTTGACTGATTCTTCCTAATTTACGAACGGGTTATAACAGCATGTGGAAGCAGTTGGTGATTTCTTCATGTACGTACCAATGAAATGACCGCGCGTCCTCGAACTTCTTCCGCAGGATCCTCTAGCCGTCTAAAAAAGAGCATAAAACAAAAGCTGGCATTATATACGTAACAAAATATATAAAAATAACTGTATACTGAAGTGGGAGTTCTGGTAGAGAATAGGCTCGATTTCCGCCGCTCTCTTGTGTCCGGTCTACGTTCTTACCTGGTTCGGGGAAGGAGCAGCGCGGGCTCCTTTCCTGAACAGCGGCTGGCAACCGAGCGTATGTTGACGGTAAAAAGGTTAAGTGTGCATATGAGCCAAGGGGCCCACCAGGCCGGAGTTTATCCCGGTTTCTGTAACATGAAGCGACCAGGAATATTTTTTCTCCCCCCCTGGATGGGATGCTAGTCCATCGCAGGGTTATCCCTAGCATTAAATTTCCCGGTACCCATTTATACACCTGGGTGGAGAGATCTAGAGGCAATGTGAGAGTAAAGTGTCTTGCCCAAGAATACAACACAATGTCCCCGGCCACGGTTCGCGCGCGGACCGCTCGATCCGGAGTCGAGCGCACTAACCATGAGGCCACCGCGCCTCTAGGGAGGAGGAATGAAAGCAAAAAGTTCCACTTATGAAGTTTGCACTTGAATGAAAGAATCCACAGAAGTAAAATGACTCCGTAAACTGTCTCAGAAAAAATGTTTTTCACTATACCACAAGAGAAAGGAGGACAGATCATCCCCGATTTGAAATTCACCTGAGCACCAGTTGACAAGCTCTCTGTCGTAAATCGAGTGAATTTAATGCTTCAGACACTTTACTTCTCAACTCCTGCAAAGAAACGAACAAAGCAACATAAATAGATTACTGTCAAAGAGAAATGAGAATGCCCTCTAAAATCTTGCTCAATATACCTTTTTTCAAAACAGTCAAGGCATTCCAGTGTCAATGAATAGGACTGACCTTGTTAGCGTGATCCCAAAGTAACCTTTCCAATGTGTCAAACACTTCGTCAGGACTTTTAACCCTGAACACGTCTCTTGCCCCTAAATTAAGAGCATGGATGGATAAATTGTTGGAGAGCCACTGTTGCGTACACAATGGCTTATATAAACAAGTGTATATGAAGATCCCTCCACACGAGGAAACAGTGTGAGCGAAACATTATTTCCCGAAATCTTTTCCCCGAGTTGCACTTACATGGAGCATTTTTTCCTCAAGCAAATTTTGCTCCCGGGTCCCGAGAACCAAAAGTTTCGGAATTCTTCGGAACATTTGCTTCAAAGCAATGTCTCCGCAATAGTGTTTCCTCGCTACGGGAGCCTTGAGATACAAAATGAAAACATTTCTGCTTGCGTTCAGGCAGCCATGCAGAAAAAAAAATTCAAATCTGCAGACCACTGCTGCAGACGTTTAATATTAGCAGTTGATGAAATAAAGCAACTTGAGTTAAATGAATTAAACACGATTTCTAAATTTCTTGTCTACTTTCATTAATAAGTTGGCATGGAACAACAAGCTAAAAAAAATTGTCTTACCGATAAATATGAGCAGATCTGCTGCTTCCATTCTTAGCTGTTGAACAAGATAAAAACGTTAATATATAAACATTGATTGACTGTTGAATGTAATTTGTGTTTGTTTTGGTATATACGTTTGTTCAGTTTTGCATTTGTCAGTAAATGCAAGAAATTCATGAAACATTCTCTAAACAATCATGTTGTCATTGCTTTCGCCGAACTAACTGGGTGAGCGCGATTTCCCGCGCTATGTTTTCCCGGCTTTGGCAAACGGCATCGGGGACCTCGCTTGCATTTTCCCGCGGGAACCTTTGTGAAAGTTCAGAGAAAGCTTTCCTGCAGTAAGCTCAATGCGTGTTTTTGGGATGTAGCTTTGATTTTATGACAGTAATTCAGTTAAAAACCTCCCTTCTTAAGAGTTGCCTTTTTAAAGCACTGAGATATGATAAAAAACTGAACACTAGCACCACACGTAAAATTGCGAAAAATTTCCACCCCTAACTTGCACAACACATCTCTCTACCATACGCTTCCATCCTTCCTTTCTTCCAATTTGGGGGAGGAATCTGGGGGAGGAATGGGGCTCGAATAAAGCTCACCTTCCAGTTATGAGCAGTGCTTAGCTGTTCTAATAAAGCATCCACAACCAATTTCTCCTTGCAGTTCATTTGCTTTATCAAAACGTACAGTGCCTTTGGAAAAAAAAACAAAAAAAAAAAAACAGTCAGTAATTAGAACAAAATCCTTATACTCTCTGATCGAAGAATCACACTTTAGCTTGAAACATCAACTGTTTACAAAATAAATCCTTTTGCCATCACGCAATGTTTGAGTAGTCTCACTAACTAACAGTTAACTTTTCCTCAGTGTTAACTGCCATTTAAAACGAATGTTGACTAATTTACCATCAACAAAGAATACCGTTTTAAGATGACCAGTCGTGACTTCTAGGTTTTCTATTGCCAGAAGTACATTTTGAGTTTTGTCTTCAAATATATTATTGCTTTATCGACACTATACAAACTCACCTCTCCCTTGTCACGAGGCGACAGCTCGGGAAGTCTGGTAATGAGGTACGTCTTTGAGACTGGCTCAACCACACACAGTCGCCCCAGACTTACTGCGGCATGAAATGCCAGTTCAGGAGACTGGGTCTTGATTGTAAATATGAGTAAACTGACCAACTGTTTAAACTCATGGGTGGTCTAAAAATTAAAAAAAATCATACATGCTAAATTATAATTGCACTGATTTTCTTTGTAGATTATCCGAATCCTTAATTCTGCGTTTTTAATGTTTGTTGTGAGAATTTGGAAGTACATAAAGAAGCCCAGGAAAGGACTCACGTATATAAATCACGAAACATGAGGTCAAAATGTAGACTCCCCAAAAAATCCTATTGGGCAAACACCAGACCCCCCAAAACTTCAACATCGTAGGACGTAGCACCCCAAAATCTCAATTATTGAGCAAGCAAAGGAGTGCCAAAATGGTTAACCCCAACAAAAGTAACCAAAAATATCTAAATCAAAAAAGTTCTCAGATCCCAATAAAGGTCTTCGCACCTGTCCCCATCACTATTCTTCATGATCAACTACCCCGCCCACTGAGTCAATAAGACATTTCCGTCATTTCCTAGTTGATAGATTTCTTTACTCTCATCACCTGTGCGGCTGATAATGTACTAATGTTGCAGAGAGAAATTCCTGGAAGATGAACTTACTTTATCTACAAAAGCTATGTCCCTTGCTTTGGTCATTGTTGATAACAATTCTAGTACAACAGCCTTGTTTCCTGGAAGTTAAAGGTACATATTAAAATATTGTTTGATTTTTTCCATTTTCTTTTTAATCTTATCAAACTGTAACTTAATGTTGCAGAAGTCCCCTGGTCAGTTTCAGTCAAAAAATGTGAACAGGTTCCATAATGGGCTACACGACATTACAAAGTTGGCCAGCATAGTGAACCATTAAATTTAAGACATTTAATTCAATTTCACAGCTGCCTAAATATATCTGCGATGATCAATCATGCCTTCATATCTTTCTCCACAGTTCAAATATACGATCGTTCATATATTCACTTGACTGTATCTTCACCATCTACGGGTATATTACAAACTCACAACGTGATCAGCCCCCAGTTGGCTTGATAGCTCAGTTGATAGAGCACTGCACTGGTATTGCAGGGGTCATGGGTTCAAATCCCGTTCAAGCCTAACTTTTTTTCAGGCTTTAATTTGACAGCTGCTTAAGTTGCGTCCGGTATAATTAGCTGCGATGATCAATCATGTCCTCACATGTTTCTTTGCAGTTCAAATATATGAACTTTCATATATTCACTTGTAGAGGCAGTCAACACCCAAATTTTCTTATGGGTTCCTGGCATTTGCTGTGTGCTGAGCGACATGCATTCTCTAAGCCCATCACAGGGTAGATATGGCATTGGTATTTAAACCAATCCATTGTAAAACCCAAATCAGTCAGTATTTAAAGCCCATACTTCAAGCTATTTTTGTTACTCATCATTACAATGCTGAATTTTCGGTGCATACCATAACATCTCCTCACCTTTTTTAATGTACTGTCTGATGACTCCCATTGCATATGGATCCCATGTCCCTGTGCGATAAAAAATTAAAAAAAAAATGATGTCACCACTTTGAAATTAGACCTACTTCGTAACAGCATAAGCTTGTTTTCTTACGCTTTGAAGACAACCCTTTTTCGCATGCTGGCTCAGTTATGTGAAACGACATGCAATTGAAGAGCCGATAAACTTCTTCACTTGTTCTCCTGGTTGGGCACAGGAAGTGCAATACTACAAGTCGAAAAACACACTCAGGTGAACAAATAATTGAACGAGCAGAAAAAGCTTACCTAACAAGATCAATGCTTTGCTTGCTTCATAACACACCCTGGGGTCTCTTCGTAGTTTTATCTGAAAAAGGAGAAAACAGATTTTACTACCAATAATAAGCAAAATTGAATTTACTATATTTTGAGTTTTTGTCATGCACCGCATAATCGGTCATAATACAGCAGTTATACCGCACGTAAGCGACCACCCAAAATGTCAGGCCCAGGTGGTCGCTTACGAGAGCTTAGACCATATTGGGTCAAAATGTTGCGTCATTACTATATGGTAATAAGCTGCAGAGACTTACCCCATGTATAAAAGGTTTTATTCATGTGAAAAGTCAATTTCGAGAAAAAGTCTGGTACTTCCCATTGAGAAATTTCCGTCTCTTGTACTACCGAGGAATGCAATAATGTCACAACATCTTTTTATTCAATTTGTGCTCTATTGTCTGTCAAGTGCCCATCGTTTACGGGAGGTTAGAAACAAAAGAAAATTTCAAACTTTTAGCTCTAAAAGTGGTCGCGGTTGATTACGAAGGCTTACAAGAGGTTCAAATATAGTGATTTGCCTTGGGAACTTTTGTTACTTTGGAAAACTGGTCGCTGAGGAGACGTGTTTGCTTACAAGAGGTGGTCGTAACCGGAGATTCGACTGCAATAATAAAAATTATAACAACAACAACAACAATGCTAAATCGTCTAGCATGTCAGGGATTCCTACAGGTATCTATAACTAATAATACTATTACTATCCATAAAATAACTGAAAATCTACCAATTATTAAACAGTTTGTTGAAATGTTCTCTTTTTCTATGAGCTTCATAGTTGATTCAGCCTTTGGCCTCATCAATATACCAACTGAATCTGAGGATAAGTGGCACTCTAATGGGCCACTAGGACGCAGCTGAGACTTTTCTTTTCAACTATCTAAAGATCAGCACATGACAATCAGGTGATGAAATGTACTTACCACTTCAGAAAGGGTATCCACCACACACTTTTCACGGCACTTCAACTGACCGATAGTCTGAACAAAGTAAGAATGGAAAAAGTTCAGTTAAAAATCCATGGATTCCCTGGCCATCTTCATGTTTAATTTTTAGTAACATTAAATCATCATCGTTGTGGTTGTCATCTTTGACGTCGTCATGAGTCAAAACTGTAACCTCATAGTCGTCACTGCATCATCATCAATATCATCATCATCATCATCATCATCGTCATCATCATCGTCATCATCATCGTCATCGTCATCGTCATCGTCATCGTCATCGTCATCGTCATCGTCATCGTCATCGTCATCATCATCATCATCATCATCACTCCCTTCCCTCCTTGTGGAGAATGGGGCCTCTTCCTTCAAGCCACCCTGTCTCAGGACTCAAGCTCTTCCTCTCTGTCTCCCCCCATGTCTTGTATCCAAGGTGTTCCCTTTCTCTATATACAGTCCTCCACAACATCTCTCTTCTGCATTTCCCCTCAGGTGCCCAGGTCATTGCAACCTCAAGATTTTTGTCCGATGATATTTTTAAAATGATACCCCACCATTTCTACTGCCTGGTTCTTACTTCCAATTAGAAAGTTTACTAACACTACAGCTATGTCTATTATTACCAAAAATAGTGGTAGATCAACCATTTTACTGTGAAGTTCAATGATAGCCTAGTGTAATTTAATTTTTTACCTTTGCAGCTTCGGCAGCTATCTCTGAATTTGAAGATAACACACCTCCTTCACCCAACAGATTCTACAAATCCAAAAAAAGAAAAAAATGACTGAATGATGCAAATATTTTTGGATGGCAACAGAATGACTTCAATCAGTCCAACTTAAGTACCTGAATTCTGCTCCATTTTGGACCATCATGATCTAAAACTACAGACTGCTCTCTGTCCAAGGGAGTAAACACTGTGGAGACATCAAAACTCGGGAATGACACACATCCAATAACAACACCTTATTATTTTTTTTCATTGCTAACCAAAGCGATTCAGCAACTTTTAGCTAACCATAGGTTGGCCCAGGGAGGGGGAACTCATATATAAAAAGGACTGGGGTGCTCGTCGGAAATTTTGAAAAGAACCCCTAAGAGGTATCAATATCCCATTTTATGAGCGTGGCTTGAATTGTTTTCACCCCTCAGAGGCACCAATTTTAAAACAACATGTTATCTTCTGTCATATTTTCATTCAGCTCATTACCCTAAAAGGTACTGCAAAAGCTCCTGCTGTGGACCTCCTGAGGCTAAACACCCTAAGATGTACCAAAACTGCTTTTTTAACCCATAAAAGGTGCGACGAGCACCCCCCCGTCCTTTTTATATGGGAGTCCCCCCTTCCGGAAGTTAGCTAATAGGCTTCATGGTTGATTGCCCAACTTATCCAATCGAATTTCGTGTCCATCTTAAAGTGACTTTGACATCAATAAATCAACCCTAATAAGAACATCTTTAGCAACCTCATGGAGTGATGTTGACATGTTGCAAAATGGCAGTGACAGGAGAGACCTGATGACCAAAGCTTGCTTGGAACTACTTAAAATTTATTTTATTTGTCTACATTTTTTTTGCAACTTTGTTTCTCCTTTAATTTATCAAAAACTGACTGACCCATTTATTTTGCACAAGAGAGAGGGCAATGGAATGGCCTTAACAAATAAGGGAAACTACAGAAATTCAGAGGCAATATTCTGGTATTGACAAGCCTCTTCCTATGAGATCAACATACTATTATGTAAAGTTGAACCCGGACCGCTTGCTCCAGAGTCAAGCACACTAACCATGAGGTCACTGCACCTCCCATGAGATCAACATACACCAAGAATAGTTTTTGTTGAAAACTGACAACTGATGTAACAAAGTAATGTACTTATAACAATTATTAAATGACAAACAATCACCTTTCAATGCTGTCACTATCTTCATTACCATGGATGATATCCAAATTGATTTATTGGCAGGATCCCTGAAATTGGGTTAAACAAAAAAAAAAGGTCATAAAAATAATATTCAGGAAATAGAAACCATGTACCGTGTTTCTATCGAGTTATAGAAACACAAGTGGAAGTTTGGGAGAACGAGAAATGCTGTGGGAACACGAGCCCCAGGTGAGTGTTTTCACAGCTTTTTCGAGTTCTCTCAAACTTTCACAAGTGTTTCTATAACTCAATAGAAACACCATCGGAGAACATGTTTTCTATTTCTTTTAGAAAACACTGCAACGAAAAAAGGAAAACAACTTGTTAACTTTGATTATCAAAATGTAAATTCTCTTTTCTTGCGCCATCATTACGTCAACAGCTGGTGCTAGTTCTGTGTTTCTATCGAGTTGTAGAAACACGATTTTTAACCAATCAGTGTGCGTATTTTCTTAGGACTGTTTTCCAAAGATCTATAATACATGTAGTACTGTTATAGAGTAATAAAATATAGTATAATATACTGTTGATGGTAAAAATATGGAGTACAATGTGTATGGTGCAGTAAGTATAATAAAATGCTGGGACTATGCTTTATGGCCTCAGCAACTGGCTGGAGAAGTAACCGCAGCACCCATGTAGGATTGGCTGTGCATACAGATAGAGTTATTACTGCATGGATTTCTGTAACTTAGTGATAAAACAATGTAATTTGTACAGCATAGCCCTGTACATGTACAGCAAAGAAACATGTTTGAAGAACTTACAATTCTGACACTTGCCGCTCATTTTTGGGACTTTCCTGTTTTCGTTGCAAGTAACGTGGCTGACAAGGGAATTAGAAATTATAAAGGATTTTAATACAGAGTAACTATTTACAATGGCAAACAACTGAGAGGTATCCATGTTAAGAAAGTGTCTCTCAAAGAGGAGTCAATCTTACATATTAATATAGATACATTGTAGCTATTGGCCTTAGAAGGGTAACACTACATGAATGGGGTGTCCATCTTAGAGATCTACCCATGTTAGGAAAGTGTCTGTCTAAGAAGTGGTATCAGTGTCTATCTTAGAGAACTACACGTAACTGACAGACAGTTCATGTTGGAGAGGTGTCCGTCTTGGAAAGGTGCCCATCACAGAAAGGTGTCTAGCATAATTGAATAGTTTGTTACCTGCACAACACTCTTTGCTCTGTGAAGTTTAGGTTTTGCTTTTGCTTTAACAATACTCGGCATTCTATAGCTCTCTTCAACTTCCTCACACCATGCAGATGAATGTTGGGGATAAAGCTTTTTGGGATTCTATGAATGAAGGTACAGATAAACAAAGAAGTCAATATTTAAATGCGTCTTACTTAACTGAATTGAACCTACACTAATTTTGTACATAAAATTGTATACATGTACATGGTTGTTCTAATAAAAATAAATATTCACACTGTACTTTAAATACAAAAAGGTGACCAGGAAAGAATAATATTATCATCACACAGTAACATATATTTCTTAAACAATAACCTGATAGCTTTGTAAACTCATCATTCGCAGTGACTAGTGAGTCTCAATACTGTATTAGGGAGCCATTGAATTTCTCCATTTTGAACTTTTTGATCCCCGCACGATGGTTTCAAATGTCAGTTTGAACGTTAAGTAATATGAAAAGGATGACAAAACTGAAGTTGAAATCAGTGGTTTTAATACACTTATCCCTGAGACAAAGTCAGTGATTCCCAATGGATTTATTATTTTTTTTGCATTTCTGATCTACATTGTATATAATTATATAATTATATAATTCTACAAATATGTTCCTGACGACTTCCGTTGACTTTGTGTACTTTCGTCAGATTCAACCTCATCAATTTTATTTGGAGAGTTGGCATGACTTTTTTTGTGTTTGTTACATGCTTGCTGAGGGTTGAAAAAGAACCTGTTGAGCAGCTCTCATCTTTTAAAATTTTGGTGATTCTTGTCCTGGTTTGACCATAGTTAGTAGAGGGCTTGACCCAGGCTCTAAAAGTCAGCCAAGTAAGAATTAATTTTACTGGTAATGCAAATTATCATCTTGTTGTGAGCCTCAAATGAAAAGAACAAAAAGAAAAGTTACAGCTGATGTAAAACACCTGTGTGGGGACTCCTATATAAAAAGGATAGGGGTGCTTGTCAGAAATTTTGAAAAGAGGTGCTAAGATCCTGTTTTGTGGGCATGGCTTGACTTTTTTTCACCCCAAAGGGGTGCTGATTCTAAAACAACACATTAATTGGATGTACACTCTTTTATTGATGTAAATGTGACAAAAATAAAAATCTGCTGATTGTCAAATATCTTCTGGCAGAATTACTTTTTTCACCACTAAAAGGTGCTACCAGCACCTCTGTCCTTTTTATATTGAAGTCCTCCCCCAGGGAGTAAAACACTTACACGTCGTGCCGTCCTGATAGCTGTAGGTTCATGTATAATTACGGGATATTTCTCCATGGACATTGTGCTTTTTAGTCCAGTTGCTGGGCTACCAATATGAGGTAAACTGACATGGCTGGCTCGTTTTGATACCAATGGCTGGGTAGCCTGCTGAAAACAGATAACCAAACATGTTTCCGAAACCCTTCTCATATGGGACACTGCATGATTAATCTTAACTTTTAATGTTTGGTGATAGTATTTTTGAGTCGTGTGTACTAAAGGCATGCATGGTCAAGTGTCAATCAATTTTCTTGATCGACCCTCGATCAACAATTGATTGACATCTCGTCTTAAGTACAAAAAAATTATGGTCCATATTTTTCACCATTGAAAAACAACAGGCCAAAAATTGCCATTCTTCATCTTACAAGTTAGTTTTTTCAGCGTCTTTTGATGACGTTAAATGTTATTATTTAAATAAGAAGCTCTTTTTATACTGAATTAATGGCATGTACAGGGCTGTGCTCTAGAGGCATCTGGGTGCCACTGGTGACTAGCTTTTGCCTTTGGGCGACTGAAAAAACTTTGTTTTTTCATACAAGCTTAAGTGCAGGGCACCCAGGATTTCACGGTCAGGAACCTTTGGGCTCCTCGTAATTTTTCATAGACCACAGCCTTGATATAGTAATATATGCAATGTTAGTATATACCTGCTGTTTTTCCATTGCTGAACCTCCCTCCACTTCCACTAGGAGCAAAATAAAAACAGAAAATTAAACTGAAGATTGAAATAATCTCATTGGAAAAACAGGCCAAACAAAGCCTTTAACAGAATACCAGTAATCACATAATCAAGCTAACAAAAATGGCAGAGGAAAGAAAGTTAAAGTTTGTTTTCAAGTCATCTCAAGCAGTCATGTCATTAACTCACATTCGAGTTTTCCCATTACTGTCTCTATTTTTTCATCTTTCAAAGTTGGATCAATCGTGGTTTGAGTTGCTTGGCCGATGGCTTCATACATCTTGTGAAGTCTCACCAGCAATTTATCCAGTGCAATTTTCTGCCAAGAAAATAAATACACATGTGCAAGGATTCCTTACAGGTGACTTCAACTCAATTTGGCAATTTTAAAGTTTACTTTACAGCAGGTGGCCTGAATTTATTAACTGCCAAGCATACAGTTATACATTAAAGTTAATGTTACTCCTTGAAGGTAAATAATGTTTAAAATTTATAGATTGAATTTCTTAAACTCATTTATAATTCATCAAGTTTAAAGAAAGGAAATCATGAACATGACTGTGTTGGGATATTTGCATATATAGACGCTTATGATTTTTTTCCCCTCTTTTTGATTCTTTAAGCTGTGGCAAAAAAATAATTGAACTTTTTTTAGAAAAACACAATAGCTCAACGATATTATGTAAGCCATCCATGTGCACAGGTGTATATAAATTATTTCCCTCAGATATTTTCAGTGTCACGTGCCTAATACTTACATGCACATCAATGACACTGTTGACTTTCATTGGCTTCTCCTTCCATGGAAGATCTGGATCAAAACTTGGCTTTTCTGTATAAAAAAAGAGAAGAAAAGAGAATCTTGTAAATTATTACACAAACCAAGAGTGTACTCTCCTCTGCGCTCTGAGAGTTAGTTTAGAATCAGGGAATTTCTGATCTTTTAGCCAACTGCAAGTAATTCAAGAGGCAAGGTGGGGGAGAGAGTTGCCATCCTGTTTCAGGAACAAATTTTAACAAAATTCATGTTTGACATATCTTTTTAGCCACTTTTTAAATGGAGGCTGTTTCACAAATTAAGTAATCACATGTCTTCCTTTCAGTTGCTTTTTACCCTTTTGACATGGCCGTTATTAATATTAAATTTTTGCTCCTATTGCATGTCATGTACAAACCCTGGTTGCGAGCCTCAGTAAAGCCTGCCTGTGAACCAAAAACCATATTTGTGTTTGAAACCCTCACTTGCTGCATGATGGTCTAAAGTAGATGCCAATTGGTGCTTGGCATGCATGCGTGTGTAATAAATTATTACATTTTATTATCCAACAGCAGCGAATACAGTACCATCCAAATATCAGTACAAATATCAAGAAATATCGTACAGTTATTTGTACAGTAGAAAACCTGTTTGCCAGACAGGTTGACGCGCTCATGCAAAACTGTCACACTCTCCCTCTTTCACTGATAAATTTATTGACTACAGCAGTTGGATAATAAATCTCTTATTAGATGTTTTGGTGTGTAGTATCGCTTTATATTGTTACTTGTTGTTTGTATTTTGACTCTCCCTATGGGCTTGTCAAAATACGGCACAACTCGTAAAAAATATTTAGTGATACTACACACCAAAACATCCAATAAGATATATGTAACACTGTTCTTTTATGCACCGAAACACACGTCTACTTCTCAGACAGACTTGAATAGCAGTTGAGTTTTTGGTGACAAACACTGCTGTACCTGTAACCTACTTTGGAGCCTCAACTTTTGTTACATTTTGGGCTGGGATACTAACTAAAAACTTATACAAATAATGATTCCCTGATTAGTTTACTGCTTTGGTTCAAACATCTCAGTTTTGGTAAATTAATCTATCAAGAACATTTACCACCAGTATTAGTTAGTGGTGGAGGGGAGTTGGGAGATAAAGAAATGGGAAGCAGGAGAGCAGAGTATGTGAGGCAGGAGGTTCTGAACCCCCTTCCCCCTCCAGTTACCATTTGCTGGCTATTTCCATAAAAACAGGGCTCTGATTATTCAATCAACCCAAAAATACCGTCAGCTCTCTTTTGGCAGAACTTTCTTAAACAACACCAACCTTTAGATAAGAAACTTTCAGGAATTCCAAGTCCAAGCGCATGCCATGAGCGTGGATTAAGACTCTGCATATAACCTGACCACTCAAACTTATGATGGTCCGAGCTCCAATATTCTTCAACCTTGTCATCATTCATGTCGTCATCATCCTCCTGTTGCACTGTGCCTGCCTTTGAAACTGCAGTCAAGTCGTCAGATTCTTCTCTGCCTTTTTTGCCTTTAATGGGTGTTAGAAGCAGGGAATCCTCTCCATCTAAATTATAATGCAGTCATCAAGTATATTAATGAGTAACAAGAAAGAAGTGGAAGAAAACAACTCACTGCTTTGGTGTTTTTCAACTTCAACTCTGATAAATAGTACATTTTCCATATTAATTCGAGAGCCTGTTAGCCAAAGCTAATGTACTGTGTAATAAGCCACAAGAATAGGGAAACCAAGACATAGACAGTTAAGTTCAGAGCAGAATCAATCTATATTCAGGTATGCGTGCTGATTTTACGATTTTACAATGCCCAGTCCCCAGGTGAGATCAGCTTACATAAGTCGATCTGTATTCTAATCCTATTGTTACATCTTTTCCTCTTTAAAAGCACAAGAACCTGAATCGATAAACATTAACAAAATGACTTATCTAAAGCTGTCTTTCTGAGAGCAAACAGTATCTGTCTTACCCATAGTATAATCTAAACTCAAGTTGAGTTCAAAATAATGCAGTGTTTAATCTTAAACTAAACATAGTCTCCAAGTTCAAAATCATGCAGTGTCTGATCTTTATCTAAAGATAGTCTCCAAGGTACTTTGGTCGTTTGACCTCACAGCCGGACCTGGTCCGGTAAAGGTCATCCTGGAACCTGATTCAAATCTCCTGGTAAATTACAAAGCTAATACATCAATAATTCACACAAACATTTTTCATTATTTTTTCTGATGAGATTTACATTTGCTCTATCTAATTACAAAAAAGTTATCTGAATTTTTACTTTCTTAGTTTTGTCTCAACACAGATATTCCTTTTTATCTTCTGACAGAGATAGAAAACTAAGCAAAGACTCATCTAAAACAAATAATTATGTGCAAACCACATGCAAACTGGATGTGGGTACCCTAAACAAAAGGAGTGAACTAGTGAGCATGCACCTGAATACAAGCAAGTACCTGATTAAGCACACTTAATTAAAAATCAGCCTACATGTATAAAGGAAACCTTAGTTGGTCAGTGTTTCATACACCGGATGAGAGAGGACTGGTGGGCCCTATCGCGACAGTTCTGAGGTGATATGTTATAAAAATTATTTCTCCTTTCTTAACCAACCAATTAAAACCTGTTTTAGATATTTAAAACTTACAACGACAACAAACAACTTGACCTATGACATATCCGACTATATATCAAGTACCATTTGGTGTTCCATCACTTTCAGACACCTCCACCACTGGAACATGTCCCTTGACATCAGATTCACCTATCTCGAACTCATGAATGACCACTGAGCTTGCAATGGAATCTGACCTTTGATCATCAAAGTCTTCTGGTTCTGATTGTGGTTCAGCAGTCGTGTCAGATTCGTGGTCAGACTGGTCATCTTGTGGACTTGTTGGTGGAAGCATTGACATTAAATTGTTTGATGATGATTTATTGCTACCACCTTTGGAACCATCTGACCTTTTTCTCTGCTTTCTGTAGACAAAGAATGAATGGTAAAGTGAGATTTTGTGAGAAGGTGAGAGCAGAGTTTTTCTTTGTGAGCCTGAAAGATTTTGGCTTTTTAAATTGAAAGACCAAGATTTCAAAGTGTTTTAAATACATGCGTGGACATTCAGTTTCTAAAATGATTGAAGATGTTGTTTAAATAAAAACAAACAAATAAGGACTTGATAAGAAAGACTTTAAGATGAAAAAATTGAGACTACGAGGTATACATAAATTATCGCTAAAAAA
Source organism: Orbicella faveolata (assembly GCF_042242905.1). NCBI lineage: Eukaryota > Metazoa > Cnidaria > Anthozoa > Scleractinia > Merulinidae > Orbicella > Orbicella faveolata. Next base: position 23,343,428 of record NW_028301547.1, on the reverse strand, counting down.
CAAGACTGCAAGACCTGCAAAATTCTGTAAGACCTATGATTACGAAGGACCATTGAAAGTTCCCCACCCCTAACTGAGTAATACATGTACTATACATGTAGCAAACTGTTAATTGCAGCAATTTGGGGACATCATACAGGACAGGAATTGATTAGCTACCGAAAAATGAATTAAAACTACAAAATAAAGTTCTCAGACTTTTATCTGCTTTTAATTTTTTGTGAGATGGCACTTTCTTGGCCTTGCAGAAGAAATCAAGAATCCAAGACAGCATTGCAAAAAATTTCAAGATGGCAAGTTAAGACCTGTACAATTTTAAATAACTCAAATTCTCTAAGATGTGCATTTTTTGGAGAATCATTTAGCAAACCAACAATTCATGTCTGCAGCCCATTTTAAGACAGCACATAAATCTCTTTAATTCATAAGTTAGAGGAACTGCATATATACCGTCAGTACCTTTTTTGAGACACACTCTTTTCCTTAACAAGACCCATGCTATCATTTTCTTGTGCTGTATCTGTGACTATGACTTGATGTTCAGGTTCCTCTGTTGCATCTACACTTTTGTCAGCTGTGACTGATTCTATAATAAAAGTAAACTTGTATAATTAACAATTAGACCCGTAGCCCTTGTGGGCTACGGGTCAATAGCCCATTCGGCTTCGCCTCATGGGTTATTGACCCGTGGCCCTTAAGGGCGAAGGGTCTAATTGTTTTAGTATCACCCAACTAGTCGGACAGAAAAGGCAATAATAAAGTTAGCAAATGCAAGTTGAAGAAATATTTATTTGGGAATAAACTGAAAGAAAGCATCATGCTCGACTGCGCCAATTTCGCTACTCAAGGACTATTGCTAATAGTCCTCTAGTAGCGTAGCCAATTAAAATGCAGGATTTGCATTAGTCCACTAGTTGGGTGATACTAATTTATGTTATCATGTCTTTAACATCCAAGTTACAGTATGTTAACTTTACAGAAGTCTTTTTACAAGCTTGGGGGGCCAGGACAGTGCTGACAATTGAAAAACTGTGTTTTACACAGCATGAAGTAAACCAAGAAGATTGCTACTACCTCCCCATGGCCAGGATGGAATGCTAGTCGGTACTTGTTAATCATGTGATACATGTTCAAACAACCATGTCTACATGTAGGCTGTATAACTCTGTCTCTGTATAACTCTGAATAGGCTTTTTTAGCTTCTGGGCAGTTTGTTTTCCCATTATAGCCCACATGATATTCTCTTGAGACTAGTTCTTTTATCCATCTTAAATTATTCATTCATTACACATGACTACTGTATTCGAAAATTTAAATGCAAGAATTTCTCAAGGATATCATCACATAGTCTGAAATGGGGCAACACACCACCCAAGCAAGGTCTATTGATGATAACAAGGCAGAACGACAGTAGTTTTATACACTGTTTGAGGAGGGGGGGGGGGGTACTCTCTATAATGGCCTATACAGGGAGACTCCACCCAAAAGGGGTGCCTTTCCAGGTATCTAAAAGGGAAGGAATTTCACAAGTTGAGGTATATGAAAGGGTAGGGAAATCTGTCATTTAGTTATTTAAAAGGGCCTTTAATTAGAATATTTGGAACAGACACCCCTTATGGCTGTGCCATTTAATTTATTAAGCAATACATGCAAGTGACAAGAAGATTTCCTTTTTGGCAATTTATTCTTAAAACGTGCCGGTTAAGTGACCATGTGAAAGGAGTATATGACAGGGGTACCTTTTCTGTCAAAATAGTATACAAAAGGGTAAGGGGTTGGACCTTGGGGTGGGGCACCCTCCAAATAAAAAGTCCTTGTACAGTACCTCCCAGGATACCGATCAATATTACAGTTATCACAAGTTCACCAATACATGTACCTGTTGACTCGGTATGTGGCATTTGCATTTTTGTGATATCCTTGACAATGGGTTTGGCATGTATGTTGTCATCCACTGTATTACTTGTTTCTTGCAGTCTCTTTCTCTCCCTTTGAAGTAGCAATTGCTGTTGTCCTTCAGAGAGTCTATTCCATAGCTTCTCTGAAATCTGATCTTTGAGTCCAGATTTTGGTGTCTACATGGGTTGAAAAATTATAAACAGCAAATGACAAATAATTATTAAATGTGTCCATAATTTCTAAAATTCAGCATACATGTAACTAACCATTAATTATTTTATTATCTGGATTATCTGAAAATTGCTGGCCTTATCAATTTGTAAACTTCATGAACCAAAATGTGCAGTTCCAGAAAATATCCATACTCTCCCACAGAAAGGAATTGGAATTTCCTGCGGGTAGAGGTTCTGTAAGACCAAAGCATTTAAAGAAATGTATGAAGCATAATTGGAATTTCCAGAGGGGTGGGGGTCTGAGAAAATCCCTTCCATGGGCTGAGGTATGGATATTTTCTGGAACTACACAATATGTATTCTGTGAAATTGTACTAGAGCACAGGGTTTCATACGTAACACATTAACTGAGTTGTCATTTTGGGCAAGAAGTATACAAATGATATGATTGAGTAGGTGCTACTTCTTTGACTGGTAATTAATACATTTTAGATGACTTCTGATTGGCTACAGAGGACACTCTCATGCGACTTGTCGCCAGTGGTCATCTAGCCATTTTTTTAACAGGTGTTTTGAACAAAGGCTTACCTTGCTCCTTAGTAATGTTCTATTGTACAAGTGACAATAGCTTCTTGCAGTAAGCAGAACTTTTTCCAGTCTGTCTTGAAGCCATTTTACCCTCTTTTTGGCTGCGTCAACCTATAAAGACAAGAGTGAAACATACTTGTAATTACATATTACATGTAAGTGTGGATATCAGTGTGTGATAAAGCCATGAAAAAAATCCATACCATCAGGGTGATACAGTATCACTACACAGGGTGTATTTGTCTAATCAAATATCTCCATGACCTGTATAAATTGCTTAGACAAACTAAATTGCATGTTTTATATTTTAACCCCACACTAACATTGATGTGAACACTTGATTTCTACTTTCTGATAGAAATGGTGGCTTTGGCAAGATTTTTTCTGGTGTCTGAAGATGGTGTTATCGGCTTTATTGAAAAAACCAATGATAACAACACTGAAAATGTTTCTTTTTCGAGTTACAGCTTACTCAAGTTGGACCAGAAAACAGTGATGGTTGTCAACCACGTTTCACTTTTGCACATGTCATGACCACAAGCCAAACAATAAATTTATTTCCTGCCCAGTTATACCATTTAGTCATAAATAATAATGATATCTTAGTTAATTTTCTGAATCTTACGCCGGTGTTTGTTTTTATGGCTCTCTCCAAGTCCAATCGAGCATGAGCAAGCTCGTTCCGAATTTTCATTAAAACCTGAAAATAAAAATGGACAAAATTTCAAATAAAGTAACATATTCTAATCAGTCCAAAAATATAAATAATTTTAGCTCAATGTGCAGTTCCCAAAAATATCCATACTCCCCTCACATAAGGGATTGGAATTTCCTAAGGGTTGGGGGTACTGTAAGACCAAAAAATTTAAAGAAATGTATGAAGGTTGATCGGAATTTCCAGAGGGGTGGAAGGAGGGGTATCTCAGAAAAAAATCCCTTCTGTTGGGGAGGTATGGATATTTTCTGGAACTACACAATGTACAAAATAATTCATTTTAATTAAAACTGTCAGGTGAGACTTGATTAAAGGCCTTTACAAATAAAGAGTGAGAAACCAAAACTCCAACATAACATCTCAGTAGCTTAACAGCTTAAGGCAGAGTACATGTAGCTCACAAACAGACCTTGCCATGTGGTTTTATAATGACTGTAAGTACCTGGATGATTATAAGTAGCTCTTCACTTTTGCTGAAAAGTTGTTGTAACTCCTCCTCACTCTTTTCCAGATCATCCTAATAAAGAACAAGATGGAAATTAAAGCCAGATGCAGGCATTAGAGGAAGAACATGTACCATAGTCATGACCAGGATACAAACCCTCTCTCCAACCACAGGCTAAGTTTTTCCCATGGCCTTGTTCCCTTACTTGGGGGTGGGGCAGGAGACTCCCATGAGAATCAAAACAGAGTCTACAAACCTGATTTCTAAGAGAAATCTTCGTTTGAGTGGATGTTCTTTCAACCATTTTGATTTCAGTGTAATGCACATCAAATAAATGAATTATTTAAAACAATAATCAACCAGTTGTAATCCAAATGAAGGTTTAATTGACCGATCCCAGGGCCTTTTCCCATAACATATATCTTATAGGTCAAAATGAAATTCAGGTTAAAATGATTTTAACTTAGTTTGATTCTCAATTTCCTTTGTCTTCTAACCCTAATTATTCATGATCCATGAATAATTAGGGTTAAGAGACAAAGGAATTTCATGTTAACCTGAATTTCATTTTGACGTACAACATATTCATGTACATAGTTAACAAGCATTTTGGTTAAGGTATATATCCACATGGCTAGTGCACATCATGGTAATGTAGCTTTTGGCTTCAAAACTAAACCTTAACAGAGTGAACAACCATTTGATAAAGGTATTCTACATGTATGGTTACTATATACCACAAACAGGGTTGACATCTTACCTCTGCTAAAGCCTTTTCAAGGTTTTCTAAGGTTTTGTGCAAAGTACTTTGAGTTTCCCTCATAATTAAAATCTACAGTGTACAAGAGAAGCAAATTAAAAGATGTAAGTCAACCAGTGGTCTAACATGCCATACATAACAAGTTACTAAATATTTTCTCTCCCTGAAGAAAATGACATATGAGGGCTGGAAAAAAGTGCTGAGCAAGTAACTTTTCATTCCCATTTGCCCGATGGGTAAGCTAGGGCTCAGGTGATATAAGAAGTCTGCCAACGAAATCATTAAAAGAGCAAACAAAGACTTGCCCAGGGCAAGCAAAATTTAAGAGCTTCTTGTCCCAAGGGCAAGCTGGAATTCAAGTTTTTTTCGAGCCCTGTATAGCCATGTACAAATATAACAGTTAAACTTCCCTCCCTCCTGGGAGATTAAAAATGAGCATGTAGTGTCTTTTGGTGACTTGGATCATGACTAGTAATAGTACATTGTGTATTCATAATAATGTTAGTACTCTTAATAATCATACAGAAGGAGGTACAAGTATCTGTCAGCACAGGTTCTACTACAGTCGATTAGGTTGAGCAAAAAGTTGTGGATTTTGTAGTGGTGCTCAATCATCTGTCTGCTGAGTTTATCGAGAAGAAGACAGATCACAATACTCTGTGTATAAAGTACAACAACATTGTTCAACCATTTTGCCTTGGAGACACTTCAGTGCACTTGGTACAAGGAACTGATTACGATCCCCAACCAACTTCTGGTTTCATGACAAGTCCGCTCTAACAACTTTGACTGTAGTTTTCAGTCCTTTATAAAATGTAGTAAATAAAAGTATACACTGCCTCTATTTTGTCTTAAAGATCACAGATGTGGACAGTAATGTACTTTCTGGCCGAATGTTACTTGGAACAAGGGCGCAAGACACACAAAGGGGACATGTGCATCTTGACCAATCAAATGAAAAGGAGTAACAAATCAAATATCAAGTTAACCAGTAATACATCAAATATTAAGTTAAAAATACTATTATTTACTTTGCTTTGAGAATGGTGTCCCGAAACCGAAACGTCGGCTATTATCTCCAATAATATTATTTGCAATTTATTTCAAACAAATAAGCTAAGGTTAGAGCACTCACTGAGTTTAACTTCTGCCAGCCACATTATAAATTTAGCAGATTTAATTAGTTCCGCTTTTGGAACATACAAAGCGATGATTATCGAATTCACGCTTAAGAAGCTTAATGTTTTGGACTTTTAGTTTGACTGTGCGCTTAAATTCAAAATGTAACTCTAACTTGAAATCTCACGGGTTGCCAATTTCCGGATAAAAACCTCACATAAATAATTTATTTCCTACTTCGAAAATGTAACTCTACTCGTGCATTCTATGCATGAGAATAACTGAAAGTAATTAAATATTTATTACCTGCTCCTCGATCATAGCTTCTGATCGCCTGTTCCTTTCCTTGATGGGACGAAGACCAATCACAGGTTTATTGTCTGGAATCTTGGTCTCGCGGCTTCGCGTTCGCGCCCTTGGTGTAGACATGATAATTAGCCAGAAACACCTCCAAAAGTTACCAAACACGAAAGATATTTTCCTTCTACATTAATTTCTAAGCTAAGAGAGGTAGAGGAATTCTACCCTCGAGGAGAATTGAAAAGAAAACAGAAGTTCCACAACAAACTTGTCGGCCGCCATTTTCAGCCGTTTCCATGACTTCACCAACCTCATTCCCAGGGTCCTCTCTCTACCTCTACCCTTAGGTAGAGAGAGGACCCTGGGAACAAGGTTACGACTTCACTGGTTAGCCTGGTTACCTGGCCTGGTTACATAGCCGTTCGATCACGTGGAGAAACTTTCAAAATGGCGACTGTCGAAGAAGAAGTTGAGAGTGAAAAAGTTACTTTTGAATCCCTGGTAAGGGATATTAAGAGGTTCATATCAGTGTTTCGTAAGTTCAATTGAAGCCTACTAATTTAATCCTTTTTTTTTATCAGGGTGTTGTGGATGTTCTCTGCGAAGCATGCCAGCAACTTGGTTGGAAGTCGCCAACAAAAATTCAAAGGGAAGCTATCCCAGTCGCTTTGCAAGGTGAGAAATAATGATATTTTGAAATAAATATGACAGCAAAACGAGCCGAATTCTAGTGTCACTTTTCCTGATAACAATAGAATTATTCGTAAATATTGGGAATGATAAAGTGTCACAATATAAGCTTACTTATCTACATGTAACTGCAAATATAATTTCTCATTCCCTTTATTTGTTTGTACTATAGTGGACGAAATTAATGTATTGTATCTATTAACCATTTACCATTGTTGTATGTTGGTAAGCAGACAGGTTTCAAGGATAAAGAAAATATTCTGCCACATGTGACCACATGTGGATGTCTGCATGTACCATTACTGGGTGATAAAGTGTTAACATGTCAAACCATTTTATTCACAGGCAAAGATATTATTGGTTTAGCTGAAACAGGTTCCGGGAAGACAGGAGCTTTTGCCTTGCCAGTTCTTCAAACATTACTTGAAAATCCACAGAGACTATATGCACTTATTCTTACACCAACAAGGTCTGTTTATTTGATTTGCTAAAGATCTAGTAAATGTTGAGAGACTTATTCTACCTGTCACCTCAATGTATTAAGATCACCAAGTTCTTAATACAGTCTTCCAAAGGTGACGATGGTAATGATAGCACATTTGCAACAAACTGAAATGTACAGGTTCAAGTGTAAAGTAGGTTTGAAAAACTCAAGCCAGAAAACATGCAGGGACAGAACTCAGACCGGATCAGATCAGGTTTCTGACTTAAATAAGAATGGGAACTATTCTAGAGCAAGGCATAAACAAAAGTGGCCACTGTTAATTACATCAGCAATCCAAGTTGATCCTGTCTGATTTTCATACACATGCATGCCAAAGGAGGAGATTTCACCAGCATGCATTGCCATCTTTCCTCTTTGTTGTCTCTTCACAACAGCCACCTCTCTACAATGGTCACATTTTTATGTTCCAGCAGACGGTGCGTACATTCACTCTTAATTTGACCCGTCTACAACTGCTACCTTTCCATAACAGCAACGACCACTAAAGCACATCCTGACTGCCGAAATAGACCTCTCAATAATGGCCAGTTAATCAATTACTGACAAACTGAGCAGACAAAACCCAATGTTTTATTGTCAAAAGTCACAACACTTGATCTGCACCACCCTTCATTGGTCTCTGTTTCTGTTTGGTTTCTGTTTTATTGATATTATATTTTGATTGTGTTACCTATTATATTCTATCAAAAACATTTTTTTTTCGATAAAAATGTTGCACCCCCAGAACAAACAGGCGGTTTATTAATTTACAACCTTACCTCCCCATAATGGTCACCTTTTTACAAAGCTAATACTTTCCCCTGTCCCTGAAGTGGTTGCTGTTGAGCAGTTCCACTGCATTTCCCTTATTGTTCTTTACAATCGTTATAGAGGAAGAGAAATAAGGAGAAAAAAACTTGTCATTCAATAAAATCAATAATTTGTAGTGGTGCTGAGTTATTCTTGAGCCTACATTTAAAAATATAATAACGTGAGAAGAGAAGAGTGTAATATAATTTTTTTGTTAGTGTATTTGATACAGAGAAAAGACCAGAAAAGGCATTTTCAAGGGGGCTTCAGGAGCTAAGTAGTTATGCTAAAATTGTTACCTTCTGTGTTTTATAGGGAACTGGCGTTTCAGATTTCTGAACAGTTTGAGGCATTAGGTTCAAGTATTGGGGTGAAGTGTGGTGAGTATCTTATTCAGATGTAATGATTCCCTCTCTACTTGAAAACAGCTACTGGTATTAAATGGTGCTCTAATCAGGTTGTCATTTCTGCAAATGCTTAATTTACTATTAATTGCTGTCTACAGCTGTTATTGTTGGTGGAATAGATATGATGTCACAAGCACTCATGTTGTCCAAGAAGCCACATATTATTATAGGTAAGTACATGTAAAAGCTATAAAGAACAATTTTTGTGTGTGTAAAATTGAACTATATAACCATTAGTATCCTGCTAGCACAAAAACTACAAGGCATATTTTCTTGCTGCATGAACTATGTGCCAAGGCACATTTTCCTTCTCTTAACATAGACACTGGCTTGAACTTTTGTTTGAAGATGTTAGTTTTGAAGTGCAAGCTATTACAAGTATTGAATTACCTTGAGTGTATTAGAGTTACTGTTTATCAATCATTCAATGGATAATCACTGGATGTATATGAATTTTATAAATTACAGCATCACCAGGAAGGCTCATAGATCACTTGGAAAACACAAAAGGATTCAATTTAAGAACATTAAAATATTTGGTGGGTAAAGTTGTTTTCTGGCAGTAACCTCTATTTATCAATACATGCTGACCTGTTTCTGCATGACGCCTTTAAGGTAACTCCCCAAATTTTTTAATGTTCCCTCTGATTTTTCCTGGTAACCTTGGCCCCCGTTGCCACCCCTGCCACTCTTGCCACTCTAGCCACCTTTAAGACCCTAGCTGCTCTTGCCACCCTTGCCACCCCTGTCAGCCTCTCCACCCTCGCCACCCCTTCCACTCTCGCCACCCTTGCCACCCTAATTGGCCACTCTCGCCACCCTGGCCACTCCCACAACCCTCAACCCTCACCCCTCACCCCTCACCACCCACACCACCCTTGCTACCCTAATTTGTGGAAAATCATGCAATTTTAAACAACATCAACTCAAAATGTTACTCGGATCATTGTTTTTAAGATCATAGTTTATTTAGCATCCTCAAGTAATAGTTTTGTGTGTGCTTTTAGCTATTAAATAAATATACTTTCTATCAGTAAAACTTTTGTTCAGTTTTCTAACTTAGAGAGGAAAATTTGTACACTAAAATTATGCAATAAAAATATTGGTCGCTGTGCTTGGTTAAGAGAAAATGAGCATTTATTTCTCTTTCCCTGGTATGTGCAACGGCATGCTAATGACATTGCAAATGTTTGCACAAGGGATACTCAATGCAATTCAGTGGAATCACCTTGAAGAGAAATTAACAAGACAAAAGCAGGAAGCAATAAAAATGTTCATAGTATTTATGTTACAAATTAAATTAAAAAGTCACCTTCTATATTTTTATTATTCTGTTTCTGTATAGATTATGGATGAAGCTGATAGAATCTTAAATCTTGATTTTGAAAAAGAGGTGAGTTTTGTCAGCTTTTAATGCTCTGACAATTTTACTGCTTTTTCTTTGACTGAGCATTTTGCATATTAAGCCTTCAGGAAACAACCTTTTCATTCACGGCAGTCTGGTATTTGCCTGTAGTAAAATGATGGTACTTGATATGTTATGTAACCAAGGATTTTCTTTTATTAATTCTGTGATATGTTTTCTGTGGAAATGGTGGGTAAATTGGTCAGTTCACTTCAAACATCGCTGTAATTAGACAGTTTTGGAGCCATTCTTGAATCACTGTTAGTATTTTTCTTTCAAAAGAATCATATTTTTTCTTTTTGTGTATAACAACAACAACAACAACAACTTTTATTATTATGACTCACATATGTACAATTTTACAGAAATATATACACATTAAGTTAAAAAAGCTTGACAATAGCAACAGCACGAACCCACAGGTAGCCTGGGCTAATCTAGGCAGGCCACATCTATATTTAATATTAGACTATTAATACATAAATAAGATTGTTATGCAACTGCTTATAGAAGGATTTACAAAACCGTTTAATGCAAGTACATTTACATATTTTTATTGGTACTAGGAGCTATGATTTACTAGCTATGATTTACTGTAAAAAATCACTTCTTTATTAATATGTACTTTCACTTTTGCTGAACTACAGGTTGACAAGATATTAAAGATCATTCCCAAAGAAAGAAAAACTTATCTGTACTCGGCAACTATGACCAAAAAGGTGACATTTCTTTGTAGAATTTAGCATTGTGACCCAAAAGCTCTGTGTTAAATGTAATTTGTTTTGGGCCATATAGAGTGACTATAATCCTTTTGGAACATCATGATCTGCATATCTCACCTCCAGAATGGTTGTCTTAAGTGCAGTAGAATAGTGAGCAGTTCTGAAAAATATTATGGGTAACCAGTAGAATTTTATTGTTGCAGATCAAAGGAATGTGAAAGCATGAATAAAGTAATTTATGCTTTCTCCCACTGTCACATTGAAGCACTATGAACTTAATAAAGAAACAAAAAAGAATGCCAATGACATCATTTATTTGTCTCTCCTCCAACAGCTCGTAAAAAAGAACCAACCAAAATGCAAGAATAATTTGACTTATTATATCAATGTGAATACATGTAGTTACTATGAAGTAGTTTGAGACTTTCACCTTGCGCTGTAACAATAACTTACAGACTGTGTTTGCAAGATGTTCAGTATATAGGATATTCCATCAATGTCTCTTTTTGAATGTTTTGTTTTCACAGGTAGAAAAACTTCAAAGAGCATCTTTACAAAATCCGGTTAAAGTTGAGGTTGCAACAAAGTGAGTTTTTTTGACATTGTTTTTGTGCATGTAGTGAACATTCCAAAGATGTACACCTGTAATAAAAACATCTCTGACTGATATTTTCTTGTGCCAGGTATACAACAGTTGATAAGTTACAACAGAGTTATCTATTTATCCCAAACAAATTTAAGGTAAGGAATGAATCTTTCCTTAATTCTGTAACATATAGGTTTAGGCAAGCTGTATACTTTGTCTTGACATGTGTCAATTCACCAAAACACGGATGTCCAATATCAAAGAGGTACACTATAAACCAAGGCTGCATGTCTTGGTCAACCTATTGGGGTATGACCACCATGTTGTGTGACTTCGTCGCTGTCATGGGTACATGCCCCCAAGCAATACTGCTAGCCATGATGACCAGGAGAAAAGCAGTTCATGGGTTCCTATGAGTATGGTGCTCCGCATGGCGGTCCTTCTGCAGCCTTCGGGCGGCTAGAGCTCCGCAATTATGGCAATGTGTTGATAGAAAGTGAGTCTGTGCAAAAAAATAAATGTACCATGAAGCATCTGATTGGTGGAAATTAATAAAATTCAAGAAAATGCAGTGGCTTAAGCTATCCACAGTGTATCTCAATTTTTTTGAATCATCAATTTGATGAACCTTCTGATAACCTGAATGAAGGTCAATCCCCTTAGATTTGCTTCACTGTAATTTTACCCCAGATATATCAAATTACCAATCTCAAACTAATTTTGTAGAAGATGAACGATAACCACACCCTGCTTTTCACCACAGGACTGTTACCTTGTATCTGTGCTTAATGAACTGGCTGGAAATACCTTCATGGTCTTTTGTGGTACATGCAATAACGTGCAGAGGTAACATAGCTTGTCGCTGTCATTATTAACATTGGCTAGTTTCTCTTCTGAATCTGAATGAAAGCATTTACGAGAGCTATGTCATTGTTTGTGCATCTTGAAAAGTTTAGCCTCAATTTATCCTTGTTAGTCTTCTCCATCTTAAACCATCCTCGGTCCTTTTATGGATTATTATAATTATTCTCTCTGTCATGTTTTTCTGTCTTAGTAAACTATTATTCAGGTTTCCTTCAATTTAAAGAAAATTTTGTATGTGGCAGCTTTCAGTAGTTTCACATTGCAGTTTTCACCATTTTGAAGTCAAAGCAAAATTGTGTGCTTATCATAATTGAAAGGTAAAGAAATGAAATGCTCAAGAATTTTGAATTTTCAGTGGGTAATAATCTTTTTTTTTTGAAATTCAAAAAGAAAAATTTACCTATGTAGGTAAGCAAGAAAGGCCAGTTTCTGCTGTCTTCTCTAGATAGTTTTGATCATTGTAATGACTACCGTTCAGTTTCTAGTTGACCTTCTTCATTCTTTTCTGGAACCACATTTCACCATTATTACAAGTCGTTTACTTTTGATTTTTACAGGGTAACATTAATGTTAAGGAATCTCGGCCTGCAAGCTGTTCCTCTTCACGGGCAAATGAATCAGGTAAATAGATTCTGCAACTAGTTACTAGGTTGATCAGATTCCAATCCATGATCAACTTACACGATTCTGATTATTTACTGTATAGAACATATACGTTCAGTAGTGACCACCCTTGCTGCTCCCATTCCCTCCCCACCCCTGACACTTTTGGCCACCCTGGCTAGACTTTTTCAGGGATTTTTTTCGGGCTGTACACTTACTGGATTAGAAGCACAGAATGCATTACTGGGAAGGTCTGAAGGTCTTTTGACTGTTTAAAAAATGAAACTGTGGTTTCACATAGACTAAAAACTCGTCTGATGAAAATACATTTGCCAAAGGGTGTTGCGTCAGCTCAGTCTTAGAGACTGCAAATATGAAAAACTGTAACCCTCACCAGGTACTCGGCCCAAGTGTCGTTCCTTCAACTTGTGGCGTTCTATTGCTTGAGGAAAAGTGAAAAGATAATGTCTGAAGAACTCACTCTTGCTGAACTACAACGTGTTCTTGCAACTGAGTGCTTCAGGAACATTGCTTAAAACTGGTACTGTTCACACTGAAGCCGAAGAACTGCACCTGTGTTTGTCAGCCTTTGACATTCCAAGCTCAAAAAGATAAATTTCTCCTTACCCTTTTTCTCAGATTCTTTTTCACGACAGTTGTGAAAATTTGGTGATACAACAAGCTAATATCGCTTTGTTGCTTGGTTTTATTATTCCTGTCAGCTGTCTGCTCAACAATGCATTGGGTCAGTGTATTTTTTTTTTTCAGTCTAAAAGGCTCGGCGCTTTAAACAAGTTCAAGTCTAAGGACCGTTCTCTTCTGATCGCTACCGATGTGGCTAGCAGGGGACTGGATATTCCTCATGTGGATGTTGTGATTAATTTTGATATACCAACACATTCCAAGGTAAATATGTTAACCTTAAATTGAACAGTAACATCCTTGTTTTATTTGTTTTCTTTGAAGTCTGCTGACATTTTGAAAAAGGTTCGTGTGTTGGAGTGCGAATCGAGAGGTACCTCTGAGATAGGCTAGCATCTCTGGGAGGTGCAGTGCCTCTATCCGTTGCAAGCTATGAACTACGATCAGAGTAAAGTGTTGGTTCGTTAAGCCTAGAAGGTAGACATGTTAACATTGTTTATAAACATATAAACAGGAAGTGTGCACCAAGAGTTTTGATTTAGACTAGAAAGAGTTTTTAATGGGACTACAAAGTGTTATGAATTTAGCTTTGTCTGTATTGTAACGTTTTCTTTCGTCACCATCAGTCAATTCTAGTTGAGTTTTTGTCATACTGAAAAGTTGCCTTGGTTCTTGGTTCTGTTTACATGGTTTTCCTTTCTTGTCACAACCCATGAACTTTATTCCTTCTCTCACCAATGACAGTGCTTCTTTATTCATAGGATTATATTCATCGAGTTGGACGAACAGCAAGAGCTGGTCGCTCAGGACGCTCTATCACTTTTGTCACACAGTAAGTTCAAGTTCTTTGTCACTGGATTTGTTTGTTCATTATTAGACGAGCCTTCTTCTTATGGGACTGTATTTGATGAACGTCTATGAGACCGTACAGAACAAACTTGCATGATAGAAAACGTGACAGTTCAATCGACCACGAGGTTTCAACTAACAGAACAAACTGCGCATGACAAATATGCTAATGAGCTAAACAAATCAAGCGTGTCCAATTATAACTCGTACAATTATAGCCCCGGTGGTTGCACGACCTACCAATCAATTGAACCAATCAAAGCTCGATCAGTTTCAAGCGCGTGGAAAAAAACGCAACCGACGGCAGCGCGGAAAAAGCACTGTATTTCAACAAATTTCTGTAGCACAGTTCGTTGTAAGAAGAGGAGTTTTTGTGATAACTCGTACAAGTAAAGCTGAATACATCGCTCGGCCAATCAATCAAAGTGCAATTAGGCCGGGGAAGAGCAACAAATTTAAACCGAAAACTGACGATTGCAGCATACAAAGCTGTCATTATGAAGCAGCTGGGACCTTGAGTGGACCTTTATCTGACAATAGATGAGCTTATGAGAGAAGTTTGGTAGTGAAAGCTTAGTTAGTTAGAGTGTATATCATACTTCTTTTTGTTTTACGTTGCTGTGCCTGCGATTTTCCCAAATAAGTTGTAATGTAAGTTTTATTGCCAGTGTACGCAACACAGTGATGCCAAAGTCACCTTCGCATGCTTAACGAAGTAACCGTTAGGACGCGAGAGACAACTTCGCTTGGTAGGCAGAGTCATTAGAAACCCCTTCTTATTCTTTTGTAGGTACGATGTTGAATTATATCAACGAATCGAGCAGCTTATTGGAAAGAAGCTGCCACTGTACCCCACGGTGGAGGAGGAAGTCATGTTACTGATGGAGCGAGTCACGGAGGCACAGAGATATGCGAAGATGGTACGAGGGTGCAGAGAAATGCCATCGGGTCTTTTTCTCTCGGCAAAGCTCTCCGCCATTTGTGTGTTCCCTTGATCGCTAATACAAATAGTCTGCAGGGCGCAAAGTTCCCTCTTTGATACTCCTGTGAAAATCCCTACGTATGATACCTTCTCAAGAAAGTCCCTTTCCTTCATAACCCTCCTATACATAGTTGCCTCCCTAGGGGGTGTAAATTCCTCCCTCATAGTCCCCTCTATATAGTCCTCTCCCTCTGTTCCCTCTATATAGTCCCCTACGCTTTGTGCCTCTCCTGGGTCCACCACGTGTCGACGACGAAGGCAAAAGGAACGTAACTACGTTTAATGACCAAATTTTATTTCATCACGACAGTAAATTACTGATATTTCTGTTCGGTTACGGAGACCTTTGACACAGACAACTTGTAAAGATCCAGAGAATCGCAGCGTCATCGTGGTTGCGTGAAACCTTCCTAATATTTCCTGTGTATAATGCCCCTGGAAGGCTTGGGATGTGAACGTTTCACTTAAACTTTGCCTTCTGACTATGGCATTTGATTTGTTTACTCAGGAGCTAAGAGAGATTCAAGAGAAAAAGAAAAGACCCTTGGAAGATGAAGCCGACAGCCAGGAGATCAGAATGCCGAGCAAGAAAAAGAAGTTTGCCACCGGCAAGAAGAAGGGGAAGAAATTTAAATAACCGACGCTTTATGGGATGACATGTGCAATGGTACATTCTTTATTGCCACGAAGTACTATCCCCTCCACCCACAGCTTGCTGGTCGCGTCTGGCGTGCTAGCCACGAGTTATAATAGAACTTGAAGATCACATGCTGACGCCTATAGCTATTCGCAATGTCAGTTGTGGCTTTACATGTGTGAAGTTGTGGAGATTGACAGTTGTTTGTATATGTACAAAACAAGTGACAAAACTGGTGAACAACTTTCAGTTGAAGCCTTTTTTCTCCGTGACTTCACAAACGTATTGAAAACGTATCATGTAAACACTCACGTCCAAACCTGAAATTACTGAAACGTGTAGTTACGAAAGTTTGCACGCTCTTGCTTCTCAATTACAACACGAACTTCCGCCAATCGGGACGATTTTTTAATATTTTTATTTGGTGATGAAATCTTTCATTACATTACTTTATTTCCTCGATCTTACAACGTTCTTCTTCCAGAATAAGCTATTTACATGTTGCTTGAAAATGTCTTCAAGGATCGGCCTGCGTTTTTCTCCTCTGGCCACTCTCCGTGATTCCAGGAAAACGAATATGAACCTCTTGCAGGCGAAAGTGTTCTTTATACGTAATTCCCCTTAAACCTCCCTAATATTAACCATCTTAGATCCTGTTTGTCTTGACATACCTCGTTAGTGTTTCTCGACCGTTATAAACGTTTCTTTCGAGGTCTGCTTTGTTTTGAAGGTAACATGATTTTTACGTCACAAAAGATTACTCGGTCTACTATGACAGCTCCTTTAGGTCAATGGTTCAGTCCCGTATTTCATTTTACGCTAATGCTGTGCACAGGTCATATTTCTTGTATCCGTTTGAGTCCATAGCGCTCATGCTACACTATCAATGCCATTTACTCCTCATGCACTCTTTGATGTACAGCATAATTACTTTGCCCTCCCCGGACAGTAGTTTTGAGGGTGTCAGTTTGTGTTATCCGGCTTAAATTCGCTCAAGTTTTACATCTACAGGGTGCTGTTTGGGGACTTCGTGACGGGTCTTGGAATTCTAACTTGAGTGCAGGCACTGTGTCATCTGTAAGGGAACAGAAATATAAGATGACGGCAGAGCCCTCGAAACAGAAATTTTCCAATTCAAAGTGGCAGTCTTGAGATAAATTCGTCACCGTGCAAGCGATATAGCAAATGAATTTTCATATGATAGTATAATCGAATCATTCCTAAGTTCGCTATTTTCATTGCAAGGGCTCGTAAATTATTCACCATGGAATTGGGAAGACGATAATGGGAGTTTAAATATACTTGAATATATTATACAATGCAACCTGTTTGACACGGCTTATACAAAATGTGAAAATGTGGTTTTTGTACCTGTTGCTATCTCCTGTAGTATGTCTTGAGCTATTCTCAAAAACAGCTCGTCTGGAGAAGTTAAGAAACAAAAAAGTCACGAGCAGTAGTTCTAAAAAAGCAGTCGATGATGTTAAATACTTTACTCTTGATCGCCATTATACTTACCTACGTTCTGTCCCGTTTTACTTGACGTCTCCATCACTGTCTTTGCGTTGACCCCTAGAGGGGAAGATGTACTTTTCAAAAGAAATCTTAACAATTGTCTTTCAAAATCGATCGATATGAAATTCAAGCACGCATCATGAGATTGAATTAAAGACGGGTGATTTCTCTCGTCAGCCTGATGCGAAGAAAATTCGTAGATAAAATTAGATAGGAATGGTTGGACGAAATACTTACTTTGGGAGTAATTCACTGCTGCGTCGTAAGGGACATCTCTGTTTCGCTCACCCGAGTTTACCAGGTCACGCTTTGTTCCACACAGGTAAATCCAGCAATCCTGAAACGAAAGGCGGGTGTGAAAATCAATAGTCCGTCCGTATGAAAGGAGGGCCTCTTCGTATGAGCTCGGTAACCGGGACGAATTTTGTGGTCTGTTCATATGTGAAATTTCAGCCCGGTCGACCGGGATGGAATCCAAGAAACAAAACCAAAATGGTGGAACATAAACTTGTATCGTTCGCGACTGTCGTAGCTTTGTGGACTCTTGCTACTTTACTAATAAAGCTAATTCGCATACTCCTAAAGTGGAAGTACATACAAGACAAATATTGTGCCAGTTTGGTCGCTCTGTTGCGAAAGCGAAGCTGTTTTGTCTAAAAGGTTTCGTCCCGGTTACCCGGGCTAGAGTGTTCATATGCGAAAATTTTCATCCCGGTTACCGAGATCTCGGGCCAGCCCGGTTGACCGGGCTCGTATGCAGAGGAACTCAGTCAGTTCGTTCGTTAGTCAGTCGGTGGGTTGGTGCATCGGTCGGTCGGTCAGTCAGTCCGTTGGTCAGACGGTCGGTCGGCCGGTTAGTTACTCACGCGGATAGGCAGACAGACAGTCAGCCTTATTCTTCAGTCGATCAGTCCAAAGTCAGTCAGCCAACAAACAAACGAACACAGCAGGGACAGACAGTCCAGGGAAAACGTGCAAGAAAGAAGGAGAAAGAAGAAAAGTGGCCTGTCTTTCCTTCTATCCTCCTCATCTTTCCCAGCTGTCTTAACGTACATTGTATTTCCTTGATCTCAATTCGAGCGTAATATAGCTGACAATAACCTGGTAAGTAGCAGCACATATCGAGCTCAGTCAGAAGCTTTTGTCTCAGCAGATTCATAGCACAATACATTTCACTCTCGAAAAATTGTCCGGCGTCGCTCATCAATAAGGTACTATTAGATTGACTTAAAAATGGAGCTACTCACCTCATTGTGCTTTGCTATCTCCGTCACGTAAAACTTCGCTTTCTCAAAACTGGAGGAGTCAGTTAAATCTGATCATAAGCAAAATAAACTCGTTGAGAAGTCAACAGGTCGGAGCCCCTGCACGAACTTGAAATCAAACCATAAGTCATAGAAGTGCCTCTGGACTAGCTTACTAATGACTGCCGCAGGACCACTACCAGAGTCTGGCCAATCAGAACAAACTTACAAGAAACGCACCGAGCCAATCACAACTTGCGCAAGATAACGCACATTGATTGTCTGACGAGAAAAACAACATATCTTCTCAGTCGGCTAAGAACTTTGCACGATAGTAACCAATCCTGGTGCGCAGCGAAAGTTCAAATCAAGGACGCAGTCAGTACAATTAAAAACACGAAGTTGAGAGAACCAGAAAAATCTTACCATAGCAAACAATTGCTGCTTTAGCTCCCCGATAGTATAACGTACTGACTGATTCAAAGCGTTCAGAGCCCGCAGTGTCCTGATAAAGGATAAGAGAAAGGACGATGATGGTTAAAATTCGAAGAAAACTCATGTTCAATACACGGAAGCAACAAGACTGTCTCGTATTGCACTTTATACCATTCCATAGAAAATACAGCCAATCAGAACACAGGAAAGCCGTTGTATGCTGGACGGTATTACATCCAACCTTTCTATCGTGCGCTGCATTGATGGTGTACGTTGGCCAATGTATATCCTATGGCATGGTAGATCAGTTATGTGACACGCGTCTCTTGTATTTTCTTGGTATACACGCTCGCGAATGAAAAAAAAAGTGGCAATATTTCATGGTACACCACCCAAAAGCGTTGCATAATTAGTATGGCGCACCATAGATCGTGACACAACGTATTGTGTCATTAGGTAACACCCAAGAAGAGTGGAACATACCCTTTTTATCGCAATGCTCATTCGTTCCTTCGTTCCTTCGTTCCTTCGTTCGTTCATTCACATATTCATTCACATGTTCACATAAGTACCAAACTAAAGCCATTTGTCAGCCGATGTTTCTACTTTTAGACAAATCGATCACCTTCAAAAAAAATTATCTGCAGTATTGTTCAACCGGACTAAGTACGATTTCAGAGGTCATGAGCCAGTAAAGCTTTTGCTGATCTTTGAACGGATCATAAAATTCCTTGACGATGTTGTGAAATGAAATGAAACACAGGAAAAAGCTAGGATGTCGTACAATAATAAGTGAATATCATGGTCCCGACAATCATCCACAAAAATATATAGCGATTTCTGTTACTTTTTTGAACCTTGTACGGATCTCCGCACTCCTCCATTTATTAAAAGCACCTGATAATATATGTAAATTATACTGTTTATCCGTTGTTTGCATTTTACTTCCAAAACTGAAACTCGATCACACAGCTGTTTGGCGTTGTGTACATTGGGCACAAAAAATATGCGGACAGTTATGATAGACGTCAACAGAAATATCAGTGCTTTTCCATTTGGGTGAAATGAAATGTCACCCCTTGTCCTTCCGTTTAAGCGCTTTTTTTTAAACTTCTTTCGTGAGACATTGAGATAACGGAGATGCAGAGACTGATTTCGAATTCGGGATGAAAATCAGGGATCAGAAATAAAGAAAATTTATAAAACATTGCCCGCAGTTGCTGCCGCGACAACTCGAGTGAGGGGAGCGAGGCCAGGCGCCCCGAAAAAATTAAAACAAAGCTAAAACAAACAAAACTATGGACTGACTGAAAACGCGATTAGCATTACTTAGCATTGCTTGGCTAGAGAAGCTTCGTGGAATTTAACTTACCCCAAGAGATTATCTCTTGACTTACCCATATTCCAAGATTGACGCATTTAGTACCAACAATCACTCTCTTAGCCACAAAGGCTGCACCTATCGTCTGGAAATGTTAGAAAGGTGTTAAAATAGCCTGTTATAAACATTTCCGTGAACTTAATTTAGATTCGGTTTTATGATAATGGTGCAAAAAGTTCGGCTCTACTGATAGGCTCCCTGAATTTCTACAGATGTTCGAAAGCACAAGCAAATTTTTAACGAAGCTTATGGTTGTTATGTACGGACAAGCTTTAATACTTTAACTAAGACCGACAAAACAACAAAAAACATCTTCTTTTCTGATAATGTAACGATATCTACTCTACAGTTTGAAATGTAGAATGCAAACATTGAAGACAAGCAAGGGAAATTAAACTAAAGTGGAATTCCGATTTCTCGAACCCTCATTTTTTCGAACCTCCCGATAACTCGAACCAAAAGGTGTTTCCCTCTCCTCAGAGTCAAACACTGTAATTTTACCCCCGATTTCTCGAACTATCCGATTTTTTGCACCAATTATTATTTTTGTTTGTCTTGGAAGTTCGAAAAATCGGGATTTCACTGTGTAGCTGGAATAATTAAACACGCGGCACACTCAATTGCAAAGAATGGGTTTACGTGTGACAGCGTGACACCGAATTTCTCGGAATTGGTTCTTTTGGGGTGCAGTTGTTTTCTACTAAAATAACAATTATTGTATGAACAGTAACTTTGGAAGATTTCCTTTCGTAATCCCAGTCCACGCAAAAGAACACTTATTGCAACATAAGAGAACAGCAGCGTTGGAGACATCCTTTCGAAATTCCATCTTTAGTAAAAACTTTTATTAAACCCCTTAAACATGGTCAAGCATGGAAATTAAAGGTCGATGTTGAACTTTGTTCTGCAGAAACGAAAAACTGAAATTAAAGCAGCAAATTTATTACAATAGCTTACGTCGTTAGCATAGAGCTTAACAAAAACATAGTGGGGATTATTGGTGAGATTAATTGGGAAATTAAAGCGAATTCAATTCAAACCTACCGGTTGATAAGGTGATAGCTCACAGAATCGATTCTTTGTAAACCTGGTGACCAGAGCGGTTTTGCCGACGCAATATTTGCCCGCAACGACTACCTTCTTTTCTGCCTTGGACCCCATTTGAAGTCTTTCTCTATTCACGAGAGCTTTTGGTAAACCGTATGCGCAAATCGATTAATTGAAATTAACATACGTTTATATGTTTATATGATAAAAGAAACAACACGAAAATAAAATGAGTCACGCAACTGCATACAGCTGTACGGCGCAGGTCTACACCAGCTTCCGGCCTCCTTTTGTTTCCGGTTGTGACACGCGCCAGCACTGGGGAGAAACATGGCGGACTGAGGATGATAAAGCGGTTTCATTTGAAATGTTCACAAGTCAAGCTCGTATCGACCGCAAAACTGGTCCAGACAATCTTGGCCGATTTGAATATTTACAGGCCCTAGTGACAGAGTTTCAGGATACTGATAGACAAGGTAATGTCTTCAAGAATTCAATTCACTGTTCTGAGCCAGAGTGACGAGGTCTGAGAACGCCATTTCCACCACCTGATATTTTTACCTCCAGGTCAAATTTGCACTTCCATCATCACAAAGTTATGCACCTTCAGGGGAAATCATGTACAATTCCACCTCAAAACTGTACCTCCACCTAAAACAGCATTTTCAATGCAACTTAAAACTGCTATTCCGTATCAAAGATACCCATTCACCTCGAAACTAAGACTGCACTTCAAAGTCAGAAATACACTTGTGCTAAAAACTACACTCCATCTTTAATTTAATCTACACTAGTCTCCCAGACAAAACTTACCTCTCCAACTCAAAGCTACCACCACAGCCCACAACTGCCTGCTACTTCAACCACAAGCTGTCAACGTTGAACTATAAGGCCCAGTTCAGACGTCTTGCTTCTGCCGTGGCCAACTGAATTCAGGTATTAAGTTCGACAGAAGCACGGCAGAAGCACGGCGTCTGAATCAAACTTTTGAATTAAGATTGGCAAGCAGTTAAATTTGACAAGCTCTGCTGTGCTACACAGCTCTCGCACTGCGGCAGTTACAAAGTCATGCTTCTGCCAAACAAAATTCATAAATTATATTAATGTATTCTGGTGGGATTGCATTCCCATCGGGAGTTAGGAGGAGAATTGTTACTAGGCATCAGTAAATTCTAAATTTGGTTCGACTCTGGTATGACGTCTGAATCAGAGTTGTTTCTCTGCCGTGCCATAGTCGAACCAAATTGTAATTAAGTTCAGCACAGCAGAAACACGATGTCTGAACTGGGCCTAAGTCATAAAAAAGTAAGGAAAGTTCATTTCTCAAGTTTCTGTGAGAAGCTGGTCTGATGACTGACAATTTTTTGAAAAGTCATTTTATAAAATATGCAAATTCTATAAATGTGAGACATTTGGGGGATGTTTATAATTTAGTAAATGGTTTGAACCCAGGAGTATCATTAGTTCGTATAGTGTGATCGTCCGGGTGAGTGTAGTTCTGAAAACAAAACAAAAACAAAAAGACTTTATTTAACGACGGTAACATAATTTACTGGTTGCCCAGTAGTTTACAATATGGCCCTCCCTAATTTTACATAAAATCATTTACATATTATATACTTACCAACTGTTGTTGGTGACTGACGTTTCGACAACCTGAGCGGAAGTCATCTTCAGAGTCGAGTGAATAGTGTTTGTCAGTTGATGATGTTATAAGTCTGGTCTGTTGAACGTGATTGGTCAGTATAGCCATGATGGTATTGGCTGAAAGACTCGTGTAAAGTTTGTCATCAGTCATTGGTGGGTTTCGATCTGTCTATTGTTAGTCAAATAGGTCGGTTTGTGTTGTTAAGTCGGTCTGTTAGAAGTCCGTTTGTCGGTTTCATTTCCGTCATGGATAAGTCTGCTCGTTTGTAAGGCGCCGACCTATTTGACTAACATTAGACAGATCGAAACCCTCCAATGACTGATGACAAACTTTACACGAGTCTTTCAGCCAACACCATCATGGCTATACTGACCAATCACGTTCGACGGACCAGACTCATAACATCATCAAGTGACAAACACTATTCACTTTACTCCTAAGATGACTTCTGCTCAGGTTGTCGAAACGTCAGTCACCAACAACAGTTCTTTTCAGAACTACACTCACCCGGACGATCACACTATACGAACTATGTTAACTTTATAATTTATTAACAAGGTACATGTATATGTAGCAGTGCTGAAAAGCATACACGTATACTTGTAGATTTACTGAAACAGATGAATTTACAGATAATAATTGTATGGAAAATTGAAAATGTGACTGTACATTTCGTCGGGATGTGCCCCTTTTGGTATTTTGCATGAAAATCTGGGCAAACTGGGGATTCACAATAAGAATGTACTAGTCTTATACTTGTACGGTAAAGAAGATTGCAAGTTTGTCAGAAGTGAGTCCATGGGTTTTAAGGACGTTCGCGCTAATTGTTTCTGCGCATCCTTATTGTGCATGCAAATTGACAAGCCACGTCATGCGTTGAGCGTGCGCTAAACACTAAAATGAACAATGATAGGGCAGATGGCCATTGCTATAGCTTTGCTTGGATTTAACAATCTTGGACGTTTGGTGACCCCTACTTTTCTTTCCAGAAACAGATTTTATTTACAACACGCCACGTCATTCACTGAGTGCATGCGCTACATACTAAAATGAACAATGATAGGGCAGATGGCCATTGCTATAGCTTTGCTCGGATTTAACGATCTTGGACATTTGGTGACCCCTACTTTTCTTTCCAGAAACATATTTTATTTACAATATCTCCACATTGTCCAAAAATGAACAAATAGTCAATGTGGGAAGTTAAAAAAAAAATTCAAGATTTCTGTCCGCGGGGCATCAAATCCTGCCATCTTGGGGCTGCAAGGCGCGTGAAATTATGGTCGCTAAATGCGAACTTGTTCTTTAAGGAACCTCACCAGTTGACTAAATTTACTTAACAGGGCCACTTAATATTTGGCAGAGAACATTCCAAGTGCTTCAAAGGTCTAATTGTAATATTTTGGGACTTACAGACACTGTGGCCTTATTTGCTGATGAAGCCCAAGTTTTTCAGATTTAGGGTGTTTTTCCGTGCATGTTCTCTCCAAAATGAAGTCGGTGTCCCCCCATTTTTTTACATTTCTGACATAACTAACTCCTCATCTCACAGTGGTAAAAGTCTCAGAAAAAAAAAAAAACAGTGTTGGAAAATTTTCATGTGAATGTCCTTAAGCATGTCTCAGTAATAACGTTCAGCACTTCCCCCCCCCCCCCCCCCCCCACTGCCTGACTATTGACTAACTCACGATCTGATTATCTACCTGTTTGTGACTCATAAAAAGTCCTTGAAATATGAATGGTTTTCAATGCAACATGGTCGAAAAATACAAAACAAAACAATCATTAATAAAATCAGTTTTATCAATATTCTGTATTGTAATTATGTGGGTACAAATGTTCCTTACATTTGGTTTCTATTTGCTGTTATAGTCCTTATCAGTCAGGAAAAGACTTTCATCTTGCAGTCGAATTAAATAATGTCAGGCTACATTGCCACTAAACTAATCTTGGAGTGTGAATGAATACAATGTAGTCTCACGGCCTCATGGTTAGTGCGCTTGACTCTAGATCAAGCAGTCTGGCTTCTTGGCCAGGACAGTTTATTCTCACAGTGCCTCTCTCCACCCAGGTGTACAAATAGGTACTGGCAAATTTAATGCTGGGGGTAACCCTGTTATGGACTAGCATCCCATCCAGAGAAGAGTAGAAATATTCCTGTTTGATTCATGCTACAGAAACCGGGATAAGCTTCAGCCTGATGGGCCTCTTGGCTGGTATCCAGACTTTTATACCTATAGAATCAGACCCTGAGTCTGATCAGCTATACTAGTTGTGACTTACAGGGCTTTTATTTTCAGGATCTAAAGAGGAAATCCTAGCAAATCTTGCCAACTTTGCATATGATCCTATTAACTATGAGCACTTCAAGAAGCTCAATGTGGTGGACTTGTTTCTTGGTAAGGAGAGTGTATTAACGACATTTTTAGATGTTGGTTGAAAATGTTGAAATGTATGAATCACCTTTAAGAGATCGGGTTTCAAATTGTCAATAAAAACCAGATTACACCGTGATTGCTGTTGGTGGGGAGCAAATAGGAAACCTTTTTTCATTGCACACCTAGTTTCAAGCATTAATTCCAGTGTTTGAAGCTTTAAACTGCATGGCTTGATGCAAAGCTTAGAGTAGTCCTGTGTAATCCAAATATGAATTATTAATGCCACTGCTTGACCATTCCCATGCATTACTTTTTCTCTTCAGGTGCTGAAGCAGCTTTGTGGTCATTTTTTTCTTATGTTTTATTCCGTCATTAAAAAAAAATTGCTTTAACCTTTCATCTAAAGGAAATTATGGTATTTGTATAACCAGCAGTTTTTCCTGTTAGTTCTTTATTCTGACCATTCTGGCTTACCTTTTGGTTATCAAGAGTGCATGACATAAAGTGACTTGAGATATTGTTGTAAAGTTGCTTTTTGAACTATTTTTCTTTCACTTATTACAATGTAGATATGCTAACGGAAGACAACGAGAAGTTTGT